>NW_026535808.1:540000-587500 GCF_028551555.1 Melozone crissalis | reverse complement strand
CCCTTCCCTTCCCTTCCCTTCCCTTCCCTTCCCTTCCCTTCCCTTCCCTTCCCTTCCCTTCCCTTCCCTTCCCTTCCCTTCCCTTCCCTTCCCTTCCCTTCCCTTCCCTTCCCTTTCCTGAACCTTTCCTGAACCTTCCCTTCCCTTCCCTTCCCTGAACCTTCCCTTCCCGGAACCTTCCCGGAACCTTCCCAGAACCTTCCCGGAACCTTCCCTTCCCTTCCCGGAACCTTCCAGGTACATTCTCGGAACCTTTCCGGAACCTTCCTTTCCCGAAACCTTCCCTTCCCTTCCCTTCCCTTCCCGGTACATACCCTTCCTGGGACGTTCCCGGAACGTTCCCGGAATCTTCCCGGAACCTTCCCGGAACCTTCCCGGAACCTTCCCTTCCCTTCCTTTCCCCTCCCTTCATTTCCCTTCCCTTCCCTTCCCTTCCCGGAACCTTCCCTTCTTTTCCCTTCCCTTCCCTTCCCTTCCCTTCCCTTCCCTTCCCTTCCCTTCCCTTCCCTTCCCTTCCCTTCCCTTCCCATTCCCTTCCCTTCCCTTCCCGAACCTTCCCTGAACCTTCCCTTCCCTTCCCGAACCTTCCCTGAACCTTCCCTTCCCTTCCCTTCCCTTCCTTTCCCTTCCCTTCCCTTCCCTTCCCGTCCCTGAAACTTCCCTTCCCTTCCCTTCCCTGAACCTTCCCTGAACCTTCCCTGAACCTTCCCTAAACCTTCCCTTCCCTGAAACTTCCCTGAACCTTCCCTGAACCTTCCCTGAACCTTCCCTTCCCTGAATCTTCCCTGAACTTTCCCTTCCCGGAACCTTCCCGGAACCTTCCCAGAACCTTCCCGGAACCTTCCCTTCCCTCCCCGGAACCTTCCAGGTACATTCTCGGAACCTTTCCGGAACCTTCCTTTCCCGAAACCTTCCCTTCCCTTCCTTTCCCCTCCCTTCATTTCCCTTCCCTTCCCTTCCCTTCCCTTCCCTTCCCTTCCCTTCCCTTCCCTTCCCTTCCCTTCCCAGAACCTTCCCTTCCCTTCCCGGAACCTTCCCGGAACCTTCCCGGAACCATTCCCGGAACCTTCCCTTCCCTTCCCTTCCCTTCCCTTCCCTTCCCTTCCCTTCCCTTTCCCTCTCCCTTCCCTTCCCTTCCCTTCCCTTCCCTTCCCTTCCCTTCCCTTCCCGGAACCTTCCCTTCCCTTCCCGGAAACTTCCCTTCCCTTCCCGGAACCTTCCCTTCCCTTTCCTGATCCTTTCCTGAACCTTCCCTTCCCTGAACCTTACCTGAACCTTCCCTGAACCTTCCCTGAACCTTCCCTTTCCTGAACCTTCCCTGAACCTTCCCTTCCCGGAACCTTCCCGGAAGCTTCCCAGAACCTTCCCGGAACCTTCCCTTCCCTTCCCGGAACCATCCAGGTACATTCTCGGAACCTTTCCGGAACCTTCCTTTCCCGAAACATTCCCTTCCCTTCCCTTCCGGGTACATTCCCTTCCTGGGACGTTCCCGGAACGTTCCCGGAATCTTCCCGGAACCTTCCCGGAACCTTCCCGGAACCTTCCCTTCCCTTCCTTTCCCCTGCCTTCATTTCCCTTCCCTTCCCTTCCCTTCCCTTCCATTCCCTTCCCTTCCCTTCCCTTCCCTTCCCTTCCCTTCCCTTCCCTTCCCTTCCCTGAACCTTCCCTGAACCTTCCCTGGAGCTTCCCTGAACCTTCCCTGAACCTTTCCTTCACTGAACCTTCCCTTCCCGGAACCTTCCCGGAATCTTCCCAGAACCTTCCCGGAACCTTCCCTTCCCTTCCCGGAACCTTCCAGGTACATTCTCGGAACCTTTCCGGAACCTTCCTTACCCGAAACCTTCCCTTCCCTTCCCTTCCCGGTTCATATCCTTCCTGGGACGTTCCCGGAACGTTCCCGGAATCTTCCCGGAACCTTCCCGGAACCTTCCCGGAACCTTCCCTTCCCTTCCTTTCCCCTCCCTTCATTTCCCTTCCCTTCCCTTCCCTTCCCTTCCCTTCCCTTCCCTTCCCTTCCCTTCCCTTCCCGGAACCTTCCCTTCCCTTCCCTTCCCTTCCCGGAACCTTCCCTTCCCGGAACCGTCCCTTCCCTTCCCTTCCCTTCCCTTCCCTTCCCTTCCTTTCCCTTCCCTTCCCTTCCCTTCCCTTCCTTTCCCTTCCCTTCCCTTCCCTTCCCTTCCCTTCCCTTCCCTTCCCTTCCCTTCCCTTCCCTTCCCGGAACCTTCCCTTCCCTTCCCTTCCCTTCCCGGAACCTTCCCTTCCCGGAACCGTCCCTTCCCTTCCCTTCCCTTCCCTTCCCTTCCCTTCCCTTCCCTTCCCTTCCCTTCCCTTCCCTTCCCTTCCCTTCCTTTCCCTTCCCTTCCCTTCCCTTCCCTTCCTTTCCCTTCCCTTCCCGGAACCTTCCCTTCCCTTCCCTTCCCTTCCCTTCCCTTCCCGGAACCTTCCCTTCCCTTCCCGGAACCTTCCCTTCCCTTCCCTTCCCTTCCCTTCCCTTCCCTTCCCTTCCCTTCCCGGAACCTTCCCTTCCCTTCCCTTCCCTTCCCTTCCCTTCCCTTCCCTTCCCTTCCCTTCCCTTCCCTTCCCTTCCCTTCCCTTCCATTCCCTTCCCTTCCCTTCCCTTCCCTTCCCTTCCCTTCCCTTCCCTTCCCTTCCCTTCCCTTCCCTTCCCTTCCCGGAAGCTTCCCTTCCCTTCCCTTCCCTTCCCTTCCCTTCCCTTCCCTTCCCTTCCCTTCCCTTCCCTTCCCTTCCCTTCCCTTCCCTTCCCTTCCATTCCCTGAACCTTGCCTTCCCTTCCCTTCCCTTCCCTTCCCTTACCTTCGCTTCCCGGAATTTACCCTTCCCTTCCCTTCCCTTCCCTTCCCTTCCCTTCCCTTCCCTTCCCTTCCCTTCCCTTCCCTTCCCTTCCCTTCCCTTCCCTTCCCTTCCCTTCCCTTCCCTTCCCTTTCTTTCTCTTCCCTTCCCTTCCCTTCCCTTCCCTTCCCTTCCCTTCCCTTCCCTTCCCTTCCCTTCCTTTCCCTTCCCTTCCCTTCCCTTCCCGGAACCTTCCCTTCCCTTCCCTTCCCTTCCCGGAACCTTCCCTTCCCGGAACCGTCCCTTCCCTTCCCTTCCCTTCCCTTCCCTTCCCTTCCCTTCCCTTCCCTTCCCTTCCCTTCCCTTCCCTTCCTTTCCCTTCCCTTCCCTTCCCTTCCCTTCCTTTCCCTTCCCTTCCCGGAACCTTCCCTTCCCTTCCCTTCCCTTCCCTTCCCTTCCCTTCCCTTCCCTTCCCTTCCCTTCCCTTCCCGGAACCTTCCCTTCCCTTCCCGGAACCTTCCCTTCCCTTCCCTTCCCGGAACCTTCCCTTCCCTTCCCTTCCCTTCCCTTCCCGGAACCTTCCCTTCCCTTCCCTTCCCGGAACCTTCCCTTCCCTTCCCGGAACCTTCCCTTCCCTTCCCTTCCCTTCCCTTCCCTTCCCTTCCATTCCCTTCCCTTCCCTTCCCTTCCCTTCCCTTCCCTTCCCTTCCCTTCCCTTCCCGGAAGCTTCCCTTCCCTTCCCTTCCCTTCCCTTCCCTTCCCTTCCCTTCCCTTCCCTTCCCTTCCCTTCCCTTCCCTTCCCTTCCCTTCCCTTCCCTTCCCTTCCCTTCCCGAACCTTCCCTGAACCTTCCCTTCCCTTCCCTTCCCTTCCCTTCCCTTCCCTTCTCTTCCCTTCCCTTCCCTAACCATTCCCTTCCCTTCCCTTCCCGAACCTTCCCTTCCCTTCCCTTCCCTTCCCTTCCCTTCCCTTCCCTTCCCTTCCCTTCCCTTCCCTTCCCTTCCCTTCCCTTCCCTTCCCTTCCCTTCCCTTCCCTTCCCTTCCATTCCCTGAACCTTGCCTTCCCTTCCCTTCCCTTCCCTTCCCTTACCTTCGCTTCCCGGAATTTACCCTTCACTTCTCTTCCCTTTCCTTCCCTTCCCTTCCCTTCCCTTCCCTTCCCTTCCCTTCCCTTCCCTTCCCTTCCCTTCCATTCCCTTCCCTTCCCTTCCCTTCCCTTCCCTTCCCTTCCCTTCCCTTCCCGGAAGCTTCCCTTCCCTTCCCTTCCCTTCCCTTCCCTTCCCTTCCCTTCCCTTCCCTTCCCTTCCCTTCCCGAACCTTCCCTGAACCTTCCCTTCCCTTCCCTTCCCTTCCCTTCCCTTCCCTTCTCTTCCCTTCCCTTCCCTAACCATTCCCTTCCCTTCCCTTCCCGAACCTTCCCTTCCCTTCCCTTCCCTTCCCTTCCCTTCCCTTCCCTTCCCTTCCCTTCCCTTCCCTTCCCTTCCCTTCCCTTCCATTCCCTGAACCTTGCCTTCCCTTCCCTTCCCTTCCCTTCCCTTACCTTCGCTTCCCGGAATTTACCCTTCACTTCTCTTCTCTTTCCTTCCCTTCCCTTCCCTTCCCTTCCCTTCCCTTCCCTTCCCTTCCCTTCCCTTCCCTTCCCGGAAGCTTCCCTTCCCTTCCCTTCCCTTCCCTTCCCTTCCCTTCCCTTCCCTTCCCTTCCCTTCCCTTCCCTTCCCTTCCCTTCCCTTCCCTTCCCGAACCTTCCCTGAACCTTCCCTTCCCTTCCCTTCCCTTCCCTTCCCTTCTCTTCCCTTCCCTTCCCTAACCATTCCCTTCCCTTCCCTTCCCGAACCTTCCCTTCCCTTCCCTTCCCTTCCCTTCCCTTCCCTTCCCTTCCCTTCCCTTCCCTTCCCTTCCCTTCCCTTCCCTTCCCTTCCCTTCCCTTCCCTTCCCTTCCCTTCCCTTACATTCCCTGAACCTTGCCTTCCCTTCCCTTCCCTTCCCTTCCCTTACCTTCGCTTCCCGGAATTTACCCTTCACTTCTCTTCCCTTTCCTTCCCTTCCCTTCCCTTCCCTTCCCTTCCCTTCCCTTCCCTTCCCTTCCCTTCCCTTCCCTTCCCTTCCCTTCCCTTCCCTTCCCTTCCCTTCCCTTCCCTTCCCTTTCTTTCTCTTCCCTTCCCTTCGCTTCCCTTCCCTTCCCTTCCCTTCCCTTCCCTTCCCTTCCCTTCCTTTCCCTTCCCTTCCCTTCCCTTCCCGGAACCTTCCCGGAACCTTCCCGGAACCTTCCCGGAACCATTCCCGGAACCTTCCCTTCCCTTCCCTTCTCTTCCCTTCCCTTCCCTTCCCTTCCCTTCCATTCCCTTCCCTTCCCTTCCCTTCCCTTCCCTTCCCTTCCCTTCCCTTTCCTGAACCTTTCCTGAACCTTCCCTGAACCTTCCCTTCCCTGAACCTTCCCGGAAGCTTCCCAGAACCTTCCCGGAACCTTCCCTTCCCTTCCCGGAACCTTCCCTTCCCTTCCTTTCCCCTCCCTTCATTTCCCTTCCCTTCCCTTCCCTTCCCTTCCCTTCCCTTCCCTTCCCTTCCCTTCCCTTCCCTTCCCGGAACCTTCCCTTCCCTTCCCTTCCTTTCCCTTCCCTTCCCTTCCCTTCCCTTCCTTTCCCTTCCCTTCCCTTCCCTTCCCTTCCCTTCCCTTCCTTTCCCTTCCCTTCCCTTCCCTTCCCTTCCTTTCCCTTCCCTTCCCTTCCCTTCCCTTCCCTTCCCTTCCCTTCCCTTCCCTTCCCTTCCCTTCCCTTCCCTTCCCTTCCCTTCCCGGAACCTTCCCTTCCCTTCCCTTCCCTTCCCGGAACCTTCCCTTCCCGGAACCGTCCCTTCCCTTCCCTTCCCTTCCCTTCCCTTCCCTTCCCTTCCCTTCCCTTCCCTTCCCTTCCTTTCCCTTCCCTTCCCTTCCCTTCCCTTCCTTTCCCTTCCCTTCCCGGAACCTTCCCTTCCCTTCCCTTCCCTTCCCTTCCCTTCCCTTCCCGGAACCTTCCCTTCCCTTCCCGGAACCTTCCCTTCCCTTCCCTTCCCTTCCCTTCCCTTCCCTTCCCGGAACCTTCCCTTCCCTTCCCTTCCCGGAACCTTCCCTTCCCTTCCCTTCCCTTCCCTTCCCTTCCCTTCCCTTCCCGGAACCTTCCCTTCCCTTCCATTCCCTTCCCTTCCCTTCCCTTCCCTTCCCTTCCCTTCCCTTCCCTTCCCTTCCCTTCCCTTCCCTTCCCTTCCCTTCCATTCCCTGAACCTTGCCTTCCCTTCCCTTCCCTTCCCTTCCCTTACCTTCGCTTCCCGGAATTTACCCTTCCCTTCCCTTCCCTTCCCTTCCCTTCCCTTCCCTTCCCTTCCCTTCCCTTCCCTTCCCTTCCCTTCCCTTCCCTTCCCTTTCTTTCTCTTCCCTTCCCTTCCCTTCCCTTCCCTTCCCTTCCCTTCCCTTCCCTTCCCTTCCTTTCCCTTCCCTTCCCGGAACCTTCCCTTCCCTTCCCTTCCCTTCCCTTCCCTTCCCTTCCCGGAACCTTCCCTTCCCTTCCCGGAACCTTCCCTTCCCTTCCCTTCCCTTCCCTTCCCTTCCCTTCCCGGAACCTTCCCTTCCCTTCCCTTCCCGGAACCTTCCCTTCCCTTCCCTTCCCTTCCCTTCCCTTCCCTTCCCTTCCCTTCCCTTCCCTTCCCTTCCCTTCCCTTCCCTTCCCTTCCCTTCCCTTCCATTCCCTGAACCTTGCCTTCCCTTCCCTTCCCTTCCCTTCCCTTACCTTCGCTTCCCGGAATTTACCCTTCCCTTCCCTTCCCTTCCCTTCCCTTCCCTTCCCTTCCCTTCCCTTCCCTTCCCTTCCCTTCCCTTCCCTTCCCTTCCCTTCCCTTCCCTTCCCTTCCCTTCCCTTCCCTTCCCTTCCCTTCCCTTTCTTTCTCTTCCCTTCCCTTCCCTTCCCTTCCCTTCCCTTCCCTTCCCTTCCCTTCCCTTCCCTTCCCTTCCCTTCCCTTCCCTTCCCTTCCTTTCCCTTCCCTTCCCTTCCCTTCCCTTCCCTTCCCTTCCCTTCCCTTCCCTTCCCTTCCCTTCCCTTCCCTTCCCTTCCTTTCCCTTCCCTTCCCTTCCCTTCCCTTCCTTTCCCTTCCCTTCCCGGAACCTTCCCTTCCCTTCCCTTCCCTTCCCTTCCCTTCCCGGAACCTTCCCTTCCCTTCCCTTCCCTTCCCTTCCCTTCCCTTCCCTTCCCTTCCCTTCCCGGAACCTTCCCTTCCCTTCCCTTCCCGGAACCTTCCCTTCCCTTCCCTTCCCTTCCCTTCCCTTCCCTTCCCTTCCCTTCCCTTCCCTTCCCTTCCCTTCCCTTCCCTTCCCTTCCCTTCCATTCCCTTCCCTTCCCTTCCCTTCCCTTCCCTTCCCTTCCCTTCCCTTCCCTTCCCTTCCCTTCCATTCCCTGAACCTTGCCTTCCCTTCCCTTCCCTTCCCTTCCCTTACCTTCGCTTCCCGGAATTTACCCTTCCCTTCCCTTCCCTTCCCTTCCCTTCCCTTCCCTTCCCTTCCCTTCCCGGAACATTCCCTTCCCTTCCCTTCCCTTCCCTTCCCTTCCCTTCCCTTCCCTTCCCTTCCCTTCCCTTCCCTTCCCTTCCCTTCCCTTTCTTTCTCTTCCCTTCCCTTCCCTTCCCTTCCCTTCCCTTCCCTTCCCTTCCCTTCCCTTCCCTTCCCTTCCCTTCCTTTCCCTTCCCTTCCCTTCCCTTCCCTTCCTTTCCCTTCCCTTCCCGGAACCTTCCCTTCCCTTCCCTTCCCTTCCCTTCCCTTCCCTTCCCTTCCCTTCCCTTCCCGGAACCTTCCCTTCCCTTCCCGGAACCTTCCCTTCCCTTCCCTTCCCTTCCCGGAACCTTCCCTTCCCGGAACCGTCCCTTCCCTTCCCTTCCCTTCCCTTCCCTTCCCTTCCCTTCCTTTCCCTTCCCTTCCCTTCCCTTCCCTTCCTTTCCCTTCCCTTCCCGGAACCTTCCCTTCCCTTCCCTTCCCTTCCCTTCCCTTCCCTTCCCTTCCCTTCCCTTCCCTTCCCTTCCCGGAACCTTCCCTTCCCTTCCCGGAACCTTCCCTTCCCTTCCCTTCCCTTCCCTTCCCTTCCCTTCCCTTCCCTTCCCGGAACCTTCCCTTCCCTTCCCTTCCCGGAACCTTCCCTTCCCTTCCCTTCCCTTCCCTTCCCTTCCCTTCCCTTCCCTTCCCTTCCATTCCCTTCCCTTCCCTTCCCTTCCCTTCCCTTCCCTTCCCTTCCCTTCCCTTCCCGGAAGCTTCCCTTCCCTTCCCTTCCCTTCCCTTCCCTTCCCTTCCCTTCCCTTCCCTTCCCTTCCCTTCCCGAACCTTCCCTGAACCTTCCCTTCCCTTCCCTTCCCTTCCCTTCCCTTCTCTTCCCTTCCCTTCCCTAACCATTCCCTTCCCTTCCCTTCCCGAACCTTCCCTGAACCTTCCCTTCCCTTCCCTTCCCTTCCCTTCCCTTCCCTTCCCTTCCCTTCCCTTCCCTTCCCTTCCCTTCCCTTCCCTTCCCTTCCCTTCCCTTCCCTTCCATTCCCTGAACCTTGCCTTCCCTTCCCTTCCCTTCCCTTCCCTTACCTTCGCTTCCCGGAATTTACCCTTCACTTCTCTTCCCTTTCCTGAACCTTCCCTTCCCTTCCCTTCCCTTCCCTTCCCTTCCCTTCCCTTCCCTTCCCTTCCCTTCCCTTCCCTTCCCTTCCCTTCCCTTCCCTTTCTTTCTCTTCCCTTCCCTTCGCTTCCCTTCCCTTCCCTTCCCTTCCCTTCCCTTCCCTTCCCTTCCTTTCCCTTCCCTTCCCTTCCCTTCCCGGAACCTTCCCGGAACCTTCCCGGAACCTTCCCGGAACCATTCCCGGAACCTTCCCTTCCCTTCCCTTCTCTTCCCTTCCCTTCCCTTCCCTTCCATTCCCTTCCCTTCCCTTCCCTTCCCTTCCCTTCCCTTCCCTTCCCTTTCCTGAACCTTTCCTGAACCTTCCCTGAACCTTCCCTTCCCTGAACCTTCCCGGAAGCTTCCCAGAACCTTCCCGGAACCTTCCCTTCCCTTCCCGGAACCTTCCAGGTACATTCTCGGAACCTTTCCGGAACCTTCCTTTCCCGAAACCTTCCCTTCCCTTCCCTTCCCTTCCCGGTACATACCCTTCCTGGGACGTTCCCGGAACGTTCCCGGAATCTTCCCGGAACCTTCCCGGAACCTTCCCGGAACCTTCCCTTCCCTTCCTTTCCCCTCCCTTCATTTCCCTTCCCTTCCCTTCCCTTCCCGGAACCTTCCCTTATTTTCCCTTCCCTTCCCTTCCCTTCCCTTCCCTTCCCTTCCCTTCCCATTCCCTTCCCTTCCCTTCCCTTCCCGAACCTTCCCTGAACCTTCCCTTCCCTTCCCGAACCTTCCCTGAACCTTCCCTTCCCTTCCCGAACCTTCCCTTCCCTTCCCTTCCCTTCCCTTGCCTTCCCTTGCCTTCCCTTCCCTTCCCTTCCCTTCCCTTCCCTTCCCTGAACCTTCCCTGAACCTTCCCTAAACCTTCCCTTCCCTGAAACTTCCCTGAACCTTCCCTGAACCTTCCCTGAACCTTCCCTTCCCTGAATCTTCCCTGAACTTTCCCTTCCCGGAACCTTCCCGGAACCTTCCCAGAACCTTCCCGGAACCTTCCCTTCCCTCCCCGGAACCCTCCAGGTACATTCTCGGAACCTTTCCGGAACCTTCCTTTCCCAAAACCTTCCCTTCCCTTCCTTTCCCCTCCCTTCATTTCCCTTCCCTTCCCTTCCCTTCCCTTCCCTTCCCTTCCCTTCCCTTCCCTTCCCTTCCCTTCCCTTCCCTTCCCTTCCCTTCCCTTCCCTTCCCTTCCCTTCCCTTCCTTTCCCTTCCCTTCCCTTCCCTTCCCTTTCCCTCTCCCTTCCCTTCCCTTCCCTTCCCTTCCCTTCCCTTCCCTTCCCTTCCCTTCCCTTCACTTCCCGGAACCTTCCCTTCCCTTTCCTGATCCTTTCCTGAACCTTCCCTTCCCTGAACCTTCCCTGAACCTTCCCTGAACCTTCCCTGAACCTTCCCTTTCCTGAACCTTCCCTGAACCTTCCCTTCCTGGAACCTTCCCGGAACCTTCCCAGAACCTTCCCGGAACCTTCCCTTCCCTTCCCGGAACCTTCCAGGTACATTCTCGGAACCTTTCCGGAACCTTCCTTTCCCGAAACATTCCCTTCCCTTCCCTTCCGGGTACATTCCCTTCCTGGGACGTTCCCGGAACGTTCCCGGAATCTTCCCGGAACCTTCCCGGAACCTTCCCGGAACCTTCCCTTCCCTTCCTTTCCCCTCCCTTCATTTCCCTTCCCTTCCCTTCCCTTCCCTTCCCTTCCCTTCCCTTCCCTTCCCTTCCCTTCCCTTCCCTTCCCTTCCCTTCCCATTCCCTTCCCTTCCCTTCCCGAACCTTCCCTTCCCTTCCCTTCCCTTCCCTTCCCTTCCCTTCCCTTCCCTTCCCTTCCCTTCCCTTCCCTTCCCTTCCCTTCCCTTCCCTTCCCTTCCCTTCCCTTCCTTTCCCTTCCCATTCCCTTCCCTTCCCTTCCCTTCCCTTCCCTTCCCTTCCCTTCCCTTCCCTTCCCTTCCCTTCTCTTCCCTTCCCTTCCCTTCCCATTCCCTTCCCTTCCCTTCCCGAACCTTCCCTGAACCTTCCCTTCCCTTCCCTTCCCTTCCCTTCCCTTCCCTTCCCTTCCCTTCCCTTCCCTTCCCGGAACCTTCCCTTCCCTTCCCGGAACCTTCCCTTCCCTTCCCTTCCCTTCCCTTCCCTTCCCTGAACCTTCCCTGAACCTTCCCTGGAGCTTCCCTGAACCTTCCCTGAACCTTTCCTTCACTGAACCTTCCCTTCCCGGAACCTTCCCGGAACCTTCCCAGAACCTTCCCGGAACCTACCCTTCCCTTCCCGGAACCTTCCAGGTACATTCTCGGAACCTTTCCGGAACCTTCCTTTCCCGAAACCTTCCCTTCCCTTCCCTTCCCTTCCCGGTACATACCCTTCCTGGGACGTTCCCGGAACGTTCCCGGAATCTTCCCGGAACCTTCCCGGAACCTTCCCGGAACCTTCCCTTCCCTTCCTTTCCCCTCCCTTCATTTCCCTTCCCTTCCCTTCCCTTCCCGGAACATTCCGTTCTTTTCCCTTCCCTTCCCTTCCCTTCCCTTCCCTTCCCTTCCCATTCCCTTCCCTTCCCTTCCCTTCCCGAACCTTCCCTGAACCTTCCCTTCCCTTCCCTTCCTTTCCTTTCCCTTCCCTTCCCTTCCCTTCCCTTCCCTTCCCTTCCCTTCCCTTCCCTTCCCTTCCCTTCCCTTCCCTTCCCTTCCCTGAACCTTCCCTGAACCTTCCCTGAACCTTCCCTAAACCTTCCCTTCCCTGAAACTTCCCTGAACCTTCCCTGAACCTTCCCTGAACCTTCCCTTTCCTGAATCTTCCCTGAACTTTCCCTTCCCGGAACCTTCCCGGAACCATTCCCGGAACCTTCCCTTCCCTTCTCTTCCCTTCCCTTCCCTTCCCTTCCCTTCCCTTCCCTTCCCTTCCCTTCCCTTCCCTTCCCTTTCCTGAACCTTTCCTGAACCTTCCCTGAACCTTCCCTTCCCTGAACCTTCCCTGAACCTTCCCTTCCCGGAACCTTCCCGGAAGCTTCCCAGAACCTTCCCGGAACCTTCCCTTCCCTTCCCGGAACCTTCCAGGTACATTCTCGGAACCTTTCCGGAACCTTCCTTTCCCGAAACCTTCCCTTCCCTTCCCTTCCCTTCCCGGTACATACCCTTCCTGGGACGTTCCCGGAACGTTCCCGGAATCTTCCCGGAACCTTCCCGGAACCTTCCCGGAACCTTCCCTTCCCTTCCTTTCCCCTCCCTTCATTTCCCTTCCCTTCCCTTCCCTTCCCGGAACCTTCCCTTCTTTTCCCTTCCCTTCCCTTCCCTTCCCTTCCCTTCCCTTCCCTTCCCTTCCCTTCCCATTCCCTTCCCTTCCCTTCCCTTCCCGAACCTTCCCTGAACCTTCCCTTCCCTTCCCGAACCTTCCCTGAACCTTCCCTTCCCTGAATCTTCCCTGAACTTTCCCTTCCCGGAACCTTCCCGGAACCTTCCCAGAACCTTCCCGGAACCTTCCCTTCCCTCCCCGGAACCTTCCAGGTACATTCTCGGAACCTTTCCGGAACCTTCCTTTCCCGAAACCTTCCCTTCCCTTCCCTTCCCTTCCCTTCCCTTCCCTTCCATTCCCTGAACCTTGCCTTCCCTTCCCTTCCCTTCCCTTCCCTTCCCTTACCTTCGCTTCCCGGAATTTACCCTTCACTTCTCTTCCCTTTCCTTCCCTTCCCTTCCCTTCCCTTCCCTTCCCTTCCCTTCCCTTCCCTTCCCTTCCCTTCCCTTCCCTTCCCTTCCCTTCCCTTCCCTTCCCTTCCCTTCCCTTTCTTTCTCTTCCCTTCCCTTCCCTTCCCTTCCCTTCCCTTCCCTTCCTTTCCCTTCCCTTCCCTTCCCTTCCCGGAACCTTCCCGGAACCTTCCCGGAACCTTCCCGGAACCATTCCCTTCCCTTCCCTTCCCTTCCCTTCCCTTCCCTTCCCTTCCCTTCCCTTCCCTTCCCTTCCATTCCCTGAACCTTGCCTTCCCTTCCCTTCCCTTCCCTTCCCTTACCTTCGCTTCCCGGAATTTACCCTTCCCTTCCCTTCCCTTCCCTTCCCTTCCCTTCCCTTCCCTTCCCTTCCCTTCCCTTCCCTTCCCTTCCCTTCCCTTCCCTTCCCTTCCCTTTCTTTCTCTTCCCTTCCCTTCCCTTCCCTTCCCTTCCCTTCCCTTCCCTTCCCTTCCCTTCCCTTCCCTTCCCTTCCCTTCCTTTCCCTTCCCTTCCCTTCCCTTCCCGGAACCTTCCCTTCCCTTCCCTTCCCTTCCCGGAACCTTCCCTTCCCGGAACCGTCCCTTCCCTTCCCTTCCCTTCCCTTCCCTTCCCTTCCCTTCCTTTCCCTTCCCTTCCCTTCCCTTCCCTTCCTTTCCCTTCCCTTCCCGGAACCTTCCCTTCCCTTCCCTTCCCTTCCCTTCCCTTCCCTTCCCTTCCCTTCCCTTCCCTTCCCGGAACCTTCCCTTCCCTTCCCGGAACCTTCCCTTCCCTTCCCTTCCCTTCCCTTCCCTTCCCTTCCCTTCCCTTCCCTTCCCGGAACCTTCCCTTCCCTTCCCTTCCCGGAACCTTCCCTTCCCTTCCCGGAACCTTCCCTTCCCTTCCCTTCCCTTCCCTTCCCTTCCCTTCCCTTCCCTTCCATTCCCTTCCCTTCCCTTCCCTTCCCTTCCCTTCCCTTCCCTTCCCGGAAGCTTCCCTTCCCTTCCCTTCCCTTCCCTTCCCTTCCCTTCCCTTCCCTTCCCTTCCCTTCCCTTCCCTTCCCTTCCCTTCCCTTCCCTTCCCTTCCCTTCCCTTCCCGAACCTTCCCTGAACCTTCCCTTCCCTTCCCTTCCCTTCCCTTCTCTTCCCTTCCCTTCCCTAACCATTCCCTTCCCTTCCCTTCCCGAACCTTCCCTGAACCTTCCCTTCCCTTCCCTTCCCTTCCCTTCCCTTCCCTTCCCTTCCCTTCCCTTCCCTTCCCTTCCCTTCCCTTCCCTTCCCTTCCCTTCCATTCCCTGAACCTTGCCTTCCCTTCCCTTCCCTTCCCTTCCCTTACCTTCGCTTCCCGGAATTTACCCTTCACTTCTCTTCCCTTTCCTTCCCTTCCCTTCCCTTCCCTTCCCTTCCCTTCCCGGAACCTTCCCTTCTTTTCCCTTCCCTTCCCTTCCCTTCCCTTCCCTTCCCTTCCCTTCCCTTCCCATTCCCTTCCCTTCCCTTCCCTTCCCGAACCTTCCCTGAACCTTCCCTTCCCTTCCCGAACCTTCCCTGAACCTTCCCTTCCCTGAATCTTCCCTGAACTTTCCCTTCCCGGAACCTTCCCGGAACCTTCCCGGAACCTTCCCAGAACCATTCCCGGAACCTTCCCTTCCCTTCCCTTCTCTTCCCTTCCCTTCCCTTCCCTTCCCTTCCATTCCCTTCCCTTCCCTTCCCTTCCCTTCCCTTCCCTTCCCTTTCCTGAACCTTTCCTGAACCTTCCCTGAACCTTCCCTTCCCTGAACCTTCCCGGAAGCTTCCCAGAACCTTCCCGGAACCTTCCCTTCCCTTCCCGGAACCTTCCAGGTACATTCTCGGAACCTTTCCGGAACCTTCCTTTCCCGAAACCTTCCCTTCCCTTCCCTTCCCTTCCCGGTACATACCCTTCCTGGGACGTTCCCGGAACGTTCCCGGAATCTTCCCGGAACCTTCCCGGAACCTTCCCGGAACCTTCCCTTCCCTTCCTTTCCCCTCCCTTCATTTCCCTTCCCTTCCCTTCCCTTCCCGGAACCTTCCCTTATTTTCCCTTCCCTTCCCTTCCCTTCCCTTCCCTTCCCTTCCCTTCCCATTCCCTTCCCTTCCCTTCCCTTCCCGAACCTTCCCTGAACCTTCCCTTCCCTTCCCGAACCTTCCCTTCCCTTCCCTTCCCTTCCCTTCCCTTCCCTTCCCTTCCCTTCCCTTCCCTTCCCTTCCCTTCCCTTGCCTTCCCTTCCCTTCCCTTCCCGAACCTTCCCTGAACCTTCCCTGAACCTTCCCTAAACCTTCCCTTCCCTGAAACTTCCCTGAACCTTCCCTGAACCTTCCCTGAACCTTCCCTTCCCTGAATCTTCCCTGAACTTTCCCTTCCCGGAACCTTCCCGGAACCTTCCCAGAACCTTCCCGGAACCTTCCCTTCCCTCCCCGGAACCCTCCAGGTACATTCTCGGAACCTTTCCGGAACCTTCCTTTCCCAAAACCTTCCCTTCCCTTCCTTTCCCCTCCCTTCATTTCCCTTCCCTTCCCTTCCCTTCCCTTCCCTTCCCTTCCCTTCCCTTCCCTTCCCTTCCCTTCCCTTCCCTTCCCTTCCCTTCCCTTCCCTTCCCTTCCCTTCCTTTCCCTTCCCTTCCCTTCCCTTCCCTTTCCCTCTCCCTTCCTTTCCCTTCCCTTCCCTTCCCTTCCCTTCCCTTCCCTTCCCTTCCCTTCCCTTCCCTTCCCTTCCCTTCCCTTCCCTTCCCTTCCCTTCCCTTCCCTTCCCTTCCCTTCACTTCCCGGAACCTTCCCTTCCCTTTCCTGATCCTTTCCTGAACCTTCCCTTCCCTGAACCTTCCCTGAACCTTCCCTGAACCTTCCCTGAACCTTCCCTTTCCTGAACCTTCCCTGAACCTTCCCTTCCCGGAACCTTCCCGGAACCTTCCCAGAACCTTCCCGGAACCTTCCCTTCCCTTCCCGGAACCTTCCAGGTACATTCTCGGAACCTTTCCGGAACCTTCCTTTCCCGAAACATTCCCTTCCCTTCCCTTCCGGGTACATTCCCTTCCTGGGACGTTCCCGGAACGTTCCCGGAATCTTCCCGGAACCTTCCCGGAACCTTCCCGGAACCTTCCCTTCCCTTCCTTTCCCCTCCCTTCATTTCCCTTCCCTTCCCTTCCCTTCCCTTCCCTTCCCTTCCCTTCCCTTCCCTTCCCTTCCCTTCCCTTCCCTTCCCTTCCCTTCCCTTCTCTTCCCTTCCCTTCCCTTCCCATTCCCTTCCCTTCCCTTCCCTTCCCTTCCCTTCCCTTCCCTTCCCTTCCCTTCCCTTCCCTTCCCTTCCCTTCCCTTCCCTTCCCTTCCCTTCCCTTCCCATTCCCTTCCCTTCCCTTCCCTTCCCTTCCCTTCCCTTCCCTTCCCTTCCCGGAACCTTCCCTTCCCTTCCCGGAACCTTCCCTTCCCTTCCCTTCCCTTCCCTTCCCTGAACCTTCCCTGAACCTTCCCTGGAGCTTCCCTGAACCTTCCCTGAACCTTTCCTTCACTGAACCTTCCCTTCCCGGAACCTTCCCGGAACCTTCCCAGAACCTTCCCGGAACCTACCCTTCCCTTCCCGGAACCTTCCAGGTACATTCTCGGAACCTTTCCGGAACCTTCCTTTCCCGAAACCTTCCCTTCCCTTCCCTTCCCTTCCCGGTACATACCCTTCCTGGGACGTTCCCGGAACGTTCCCGGAATCTTCCCGGAACCTTCCCTTCCCTTTCCTGATCCTTTCCTGAACCTTCCCTTCCCTGAACCTTCCCTGAACCTTCCCTGAACCTTCCCTGAACCTTCCCTTTCCTGAACCTTCCCTGAACCTTCCCTTCCCGGAACCTTCCCGGAACCTTCCCAGAACCTTCCCGGAACCTTCCCTTCCCTTCCCGGAACCTTCCAGGTACATTCTCGGAACCTTTCCGGAACCTTCCTTTCCCGAAACATTCCCTTCCCTTCCCTTCCGGGTACATTCCCTTCCTGGGACGTTCCCGGAACGTTCCCGGAATCTTCCCTGAACCTTCCCGGAACCTTCCCGGAACCTTCCCTTCCCTTCCTTTCCCCTCCCTTCATTTCCCTTCCCTTCCCTTCCCTTCCCTTCCCTTCCCTTCCCTTCCCTTCCCTTCCCTTCCCTTCCCTTCCCTTCCCTTCCCTTCCCTTCTCTTCCCTTCCCTTCCCTTCCCATTCCCTTCCCTTCCATTCCCGAACCTTACCTTCCCTTCCCTTCCCTTCCCTTCCCTTCCCTTCCCTTCCCTTCCCTTCCCTTCCCTTCCCTTCCCTTCCCTTCCCTTCCCTTCCCTTCCCATTCCCTTCCCTTCCCTTCCCTTCCCTTCCCTTCCCTTCCCTTCCCTTCCCTTCCCTTCCCTTCCCTTCCCGGAACCTTCCCGGAACCTTCCCGGAACCTTCCCTTCCCTTCCTTTCCCCTCCCTTCATTTCCCTTCCCTTCCCTTCCCTTCCCGGAACCTTCCGTTCTTTTCCCTTCCCTTCCCTTCCCTTCCCTTCCCTTCCCTTCCCATTCCCTTCCCTTCCCTTCCCTTCCCGAACCTTCCCTGAACCTTCCCTTCCCTTCCCGAACCTTCCCTGAACCTTCCCTTCCCTTCCCTTCCTTTCCTTTCCCTTCCCTTCCCTTCCCTTCCCTTCCCTTCCCTTCCCTTCCCTTCCCTTCCCTTCCCTTGCCTTCCCTTCCCTTCCCTTCCCTTCCCTTCCCTTCCCTTCCCTTCCCTTCCCTGAACCTTCCCTAAACCTTCCCTTCCCTGAAACTTCCCTGAACCTTCCCTGAACCTTCCCTGAACCTTCCCTTCCCTGAATCTTCCCTGAACTTTCCCTTCCCGGAACCTTCCCGGAACCTTCCCAGAACCTTCCCGGAACCTTCCCTTCCCTCCCCGGAACCCTCCAGGTACATTCTCGGAACCTTTCCGGAACCTTCCTTTCCCAAAACCTTCCCTTCCCTTCCTTTCCCCTCCCTTCATTTCCCTTCCCTTCCCTTCCCTTCCCTTCCCTTCCCTTCCCTTCCCTTCCCTTCCCTTCCCTTCCCTTCCCTTCCCTTCCTTTCCCTTCCCTTCCCTTCCCTTCCCTTTCCCTCTCCCTTCCTTTCCCTTCCCTTCCCTTCCCTTCCCTTCCCTTCCCTTCCCTTCCCTTCCCTTCCCTTCACTTCCCTTCACTTCCCGGAACCTTCCCTTCCCTTTCCTGATCCTTTCCTGAACCTTCCCTTCCCTTCCCTTCCCTTCCCTTCCCTTCCCGGAACCTTCCCTTCCCTTCCCGGAACCTTCCCTTCCCTTCCCTTCCCTTCCCTTCCCTGAACCTTCCCTGAACCTTCCCTGGAGCTTCCCTGAACCTTCCCTGAACCTTTCCTTCACTGAACCTTCCCTTCCCGGAACCTTCCCGGAACCTTCCCAGAACCTTCCCGGAACCTACCCTTCCCTTCCCGGAACCTTTCAGGTACATTCTCGGAACCTTTCCGGAACCTTCCTTTCCCGAAACCTTCCCTTCCCTTCCCTTCCCTTCCCGGTACATACCCTTCCTGGGACGTTCCCGGAACGTTCCCGGAATCTTCCCGGAACCTTCCCGGAACCTTCCCGGAACCTTCCCTTCCCTTCCTTTCCCCTCCCTTCATTTCCCTTCCCTTCCCTTCCCTTCCCGGAACCTTCCGTTCTTTTCCCTTCCCTTCCCTTCCCTTCCCTTCCCTTCCCTTCCCATTCCCTTCCCTTCCCTTCCCTTCCCGAACCTTCCCTGAACCTTCCCTTCCCTTCCCGAACCTTCCCTGAACCTTCCCTTCCCTTCCCTTCCTTTCCTTTCCCTTCCCTTCCCTTCCCTTCCCTTCCCTTCCCTTCCCTTCCCTTCCCTTCACTTCCCGGAACCTTCCCTTCCCTTTCCTGATCCTTTCCTGAACCTTCCCTTCCCTGAACCTTCCCTGAACCTTCCCTGAACCTTCCCTGAACCTTCCCTTTCCTGAACCTTCCCTGAACTTTCCCTTCCCGGAACCTTCCCGGAACCTTCCCAGAACCTTCCCGGAACCTTCCCTTCCCTTCCCGGAACCTTCCAGGTACATTCTCGGAACCTTTCCGGAACCTTCCTTTCCCGAAACCTTCCCTTCCCTTCCCTTCCCTTCCCTTCCCGGTACATACCCTTCCTGGGACGTTCCCGGAACGTTCCCGGAATCTTCCCGGAACCTTCCCTTCCCTTTCCTGATCCTTTCCTGAACCTTCCCTTCCCTGAACCTTCCCTGAACCTTCCCTGAACCTTCCCTGAACCTTCCCTTTCCTGAACCTTCCCTGAACCTTCCCTTCCCGGAACCTTCCCGGAACCTTCCCAGAACCTTCCCGGAACCTTCCCTTCCCTTCCCGGAACCTTCCAGGTACATTCTCGGAACCTTTCCGGAACCTTCCTTTCCCGAAACATTCCCTTCCCTTCCCTTCCGGGTACATTCCCTTCCTGGGACGTTCCCGGAACGTTCCCGGAATCTTCCCGGAACCTTCCCGGAACCTTCCCGGAACCTTCCCTTCCCTTCCTTTCCCCTCCCTTCATTTCCCTTCCCTTCCCTTCCCTTCCCTTCCCTTCCCTTCCCTTCCCTTCCCTTCCCTTCCCTTCCCTTCCCTTCCCTTCCCTTCCCTTCCCTTCCCTTCTCTTCCCTTCCCTTCCCTTCCCATTCCCTTCCCTTCCATTCCCGAACCTTCCCTTCCCTTCCCTTCCCTTCCCTTCCCTTCCCTTCCCTTCCCTTCCCTTCCCTTCCCTTCCCTTCCCATTCCCTTCCCTTCCCTTCCCTTCCCTTCCCTTCCCTTCCCTTCCCTTCCCGGAACCTTCCCTTCCCTTCCCGGAACCTTCCCTTCCCTTCCCTTCCCTTCCCTTCCCTGAACCTTCCCTGAACCTTCCCTGGAGCTTCCCTGAACCTTCCCTGAACCTTTCCTTCACTGAACCTTCCCTTCCCGGAACCTTCCCGGAACCTTCCCAGAACCTTCCCGGAACCTACCCTTCCCTTCCCGGAACCTTCCAGGTACATTCTCGGAACCTTTCCGGAACCTTCCTTTCCCGAAACCTTCCCTTCCCTTCCCTTCCCTTCCCGGTACATACCCTTCCTGGGACGTTCCCGGAACGTTCCCGGAATCTTCCCGGAACCTTCCCGGAACCTTCCCGGAACCTTCCCTTCCCTTCCTTTCCCCTCCCTTCATTTCCCTTCCCTTCCCTTCCCTTCCCTTCCCTTCCCTTCCCTTCCCTTCCCTTCCCTTCCCTTCCCTTCCCATTCCCTTCCCTTCCATTCCCGAACCTTCCCTTCCCTTCCCTTCCCTTCCCTTCCCTTCCCTTCCCTTCCCTTCCCTTCCCTTCCCTTCCCTTCCCTTCCCTTCCCTTCCCTTCCCTTCCCATTCCCTTCCCTTCCCTTCCCTTCCCTTCCCTTCCCTTCCCTTCCCTTCCCTTCCCTTCCCGGAACCTTCCCTTCCCTTCCCGGAACCTTCCCGGAACCTTCCCGGAACCTTCCCTTCCCTTCCTTTCCCCTCCCTTCATTTCCCTTCCCTTCCCTTCCCTTCCCGGAACCTTCCCTTATTTTCCCTTCCCTTCCCTTCCCTTCCCTTCCCTTCCCTTCCCATTCCCTTCCCTTCCCTTCCCTTCCCGAACCTTCCCTGAACCTTCCCTTCCCTTCCCGAACCTTCCCTGAACCTTCCCTTCCCTTCCCTTCCCTTCCCTTCCCTTCCCTTCCCTTCCCTTCCCTTCCCTTCCCTTCCCTTCCCTTCCCTTCCCTTCCCTTGCCTTCCCTTCCCTTCCCTTCCCTTCCCTTCCCTTCCCTTCCCTGAACCTTCCCTGAACCTTCCCTAAACCTTCCCTTCCCTGAAACTTCCCTGAACCTTCCCTGAACCTTCCCTGAACCTTCCCTTCCCTGAATCTTCCCTGAACTTTCCCTTCCCGGAACCTTCCCGGAACCTTCCCAGAACCTTCCCGGAACCTTCCCTTCCCTCCCCGGAACCCTCCAGGTACATTCTCGGAACCTTTCCGGAACCTTCCTTTCCCAAAACCTTCCCTTCCCTTCCTTTCCCCTCCCTTCATTTCCCTTCCCTTCCCTTTCCTTCCCTTCCCTTCCCTTCCCTTCCCTTCCCTTCCCTTCCCTTCCCTTCCCTTCCCTTCCCTTCCCTTCCCTTCCCTTCCCTTCCCTTCCCTTCCCTTCCTTTCCCTTCCCTTCCCTTCCCTTCCCTTTCCCTCTCCCTTCCTTTCCCTTCCCTTCCCTTCCCTTCCCTTCCCTTCCCTTCCCTTCCCTTCCCTTCCCTTCCCTTCCCTTCCCTTCACTTCCCGGAACCTTCCCTTCCCTTTCCTGATCCTTTCCTGAACCTTCCCTTCCCTGAACCTTCCCTGAACCTTCCCTGAACCTTCCCTGAACCTTCCCTTTCCTGAACCTTCCCTGAACCTTCCCTTCCCGGAACCTTCCCGGAACCTTCCCAGAACCTTCCCGGAACCTTCCCTTCCCTTCCCGGAACCTTCCAGGTACATTCTCGGAACCTTTCCGGAACCTTCCTTTCCCGAAACCTTCCCTTCCCTTCCCTTCCCTTCCCGGTACATACCCTTCCTGGGACGTTCCCGGAACGTTCCCGGAATCTTCCCGGAACCTTCCCTTCCCTTTCCTGATCCTTTCCTGAACCTTCCCTTCCCTGAACCTTCCCTGAACCTTCCCTGAACCTTCCCTGAACCTTCCCTTTCCTGAACCTTCCCTGAACCTTCCCTTCCCGGAACCTTCCCGGAACCTTCCCAGAACCTTCCCGGAACCTTCCCTTCCCTTCCCGGAACCTTCCAGGTACATTCTCGGAACCTTTCCGGAACCTTCCTTTCCCGAAACATTCCCTTCCCTTCCCTTCCGGGTACATTCCCTTCCTGGGACGTTCCCGGAACGTTCCCGGAATCTTCCCGGAACCTTCCCGGAACCTTCCCGGAACCTTCCCTTCCCTTCCTTTCCCCTCCCTTCATTTCCCTTCCCTTCCCTTCCCTTCCCTTCCCTTCCCTTCCCTTCCCTTCCCTTCCCTTCCCTTCCCTTCCCTTCCCTTCTCTTCCCTTCCCTTCCCTTCCCATTCCCTTCCCTTCCATTCCCGAACCTTCCCTTCCCTTCCCTTCCCTTCCCTTCCCTTCCCTTCCCTTCCCTTCCCTTCCCTTCCCTTCCCTTCCCTTCCCATTCCCTTCCCTTCCCTTCCCTTCCCTTCCCTTCCCTTCCCTTCCCTTCCCTTCCCTTCCCGGAACCTTCCCTTCCCTTCCCGGAACCTTCCCTTCCCTTCCCTTCCCTTCCCTTCCCTGAACCTTCCCTGAACCTTCCCTGGAGCTTCCCTGAACCTTCCCTGAACCTTTCCTTCACTGAACCTTCCCTTCCCGGAACCTTCCCGGAACCTTCCCAGAACCTTCCCGGAACCTACCCTTCCCTTCCCGGAACCTTCCAGGTACATTCTCGGAACCTTTCCGGAACCTTCCTTTCCCGAAACCTTCCCTTCCCTTCCCTTCCCTTCCCGGTACATACCCTTCCTGGGACGTTCCCGGAACGTTCCCGGAATCTTCCCGGAACCTTCCCGGAACCTTCCCGGAACCTTCCCTTCCCTTCCTTTCCCCTCCCTTCATTTCCCTTCCCTTCCCTTCCCTTCCCGGAACCTTCCGTTCTTTTCCCTTCCCTTCCCTTCCCTTCCCTTCCCTTCCCTTCCCTTCCCATTCCCTTCCCTTCCCTTCCCTTCCCGAACCTTCCCTGAACCTTCCCTTCCCTTCCCGAACCTTCCCTGAACCTTCCCTTCCTTTCCCTTCCTTTCCTTTCCCTTCCCTTCCCTTCCCTTCCCTTCCCTTCCCTTCCCTTCCCTTCCCTGAACCTTCCCTGAACCTTCCCTGAACCTTCCCTAAACCTTCCCTTCCCTGAAACTTCCCTGAACCTTCCCTGAACCTTCCCTGAACCTTCCCTTTCCTGAATCTTCCCTGAACTTTCCCTTCCCGGAACCTTCCCGGAACCATTCCCGGAACCTTCCCTTCCCTTCTCTTCCCTTCCCTTCCCTTCCCTTCCCTTCCCTTCCCTTCCCTTCCCTTCCCTTCCCTTCCCTTCCCTTCCCTTCCCTTCCCTTCCCTTTCCTGAACCTTTCCTGAACCTTCCCTGAACCTTCCCTTCCCTGAACCTTCCCTGAACCTTCCCTTCCCGGAACCTTCCCGGAAGCTTCCCAGAACCTTCCCGGAACCTTCCCTTCCCTTCCCGGAACCTTCCAGGTACATTCTCGGAACCTTTCCGGAACCTTCCTTTCCCGGAAGCTTCCCAGAACCTTCCCGGAACCTTCCCTTCCCTTCCCGGAACCTTCCAGGTACATTCTCGGAACCTTTCCGGAACCTTCCTTTCCCGAAACCTTCCCTTCCCTTCCCTTCCCTTCCCGGTACATACCCTTCCTGGGACGTTCCCGGAACGTTCCCGGAATCTTCCCGGAACCTTCCCGGAACCTTCCCGGAACCTTCCCTTCCCTTCCTTTCCCCTCCCTTCATTTCCCTTCCCTTCCCTTCCCTTCCCGGAACCTTCCCTTCTTTTCTCTTCCCTTCCCTTCCCTTCCCTTCCCTTCCCTTCCCTTCCCTTCCCTTCCCTTCCCATTCCCTTCCCTTCCCTTCCCTTCCCGAACCTTCCCTGAACCTTCCCTTCCCTTCCCGAACCTTCCCTGAACCTTCCCTTCCCTGAATCTTCCCTGAACTTTCCCTTCCCGGAACCTTCCCGGAACCTTCCCAGAACCTTCCCGGAACCTTCCCTTCCCTCCCCGGAACCTTCCAGGTACATTCTCAGAACCTTTCCGGAACCTTCCTTTCCCGAAACCTTCCCTTCCCTTCCCTTCCCTTCCCTTCCATTCCCTGAACCTTGCCTTCCCTTCCCTTCCCTTCCCTTCCCTTACCTTCGCTTCCCGGAATTTACCCTTCACTTCTCTTCCCTTCCCTTCCCTTCCCTTCCCTTCCCTTCCCTTCCCTTCCCTTCCCTTCCCTTCCCTTCCCTTCCCTTCCCTTCCCTTCCCTTCCCTTCCCTTCCCTTCCCTTCCCTTCCCTTCCCTTCCCTTCCCTTCCCTTCCCTTCCCTTTCTTTCTCTTCCCTTCCCTTCCCTTCCCTTCCCTTCCCTTCCCTTCCCTTCCTTTCCCTTCCCTTCCCTTCCCTTCCCGGAACCTTCCCGGAACCTTCCCGGAACCATTCCCGGAACCTTCCCTTCCCTTCCCTTCTCTTCCCTTCCCTTCCCTTCCCTTCCCTTCCATTCCCTTCCCTTCCCTTCCCTTCCCTTCCCTTCCCTTCCCTTTCCTGAACCTTTCCTGAACCTTCCCTGAACCTTCCCTTCCCTGAACCTTCCCGGAAGCTTCCCAGAACCTTCCCGGAACCTTCCCTTCCCTTCCCGGAACCTTCCAGGTACATTCTCGGAACCTTTCCGGAACCTTCCTTTCCCGAAACCTTCCCTTCCCTTCCCTTCCCTTCCCGGTACATACCCTTCCTGGGACGTTCCCGGAACGTTCCCGGAATCTTCCCGGAACCTTCCCGGAACCTTCCCGGAACCTTCCCTTCCCTTCCTTTCCCCTCCCTTCATTTCCCTTCCCTTCCCTTCCCTTCCCTTCCCGGAACCTTCCCTTATTTTCCCTTCCCTTCCCTTCCCTTCCCTTCCCTTCCCTTCCCATTCCCTTCCCTTCCCTTCCCTTCCCGAACCTTCCCTGAACCTTCCCTTCCCTTCCCGAACCTTCCCTGAACCTTCCCTTCCCTTCCCGAACCTTCCCTTCCCTTCCCTTCCCTTCCCTTCCCTTCCCTTCCCTTGCCTTCCCTTCCCTTCCCTTCCCTTCCCTTCCCTGAACCTTCCCTTCCCTGAACCTTCCCTGAACCTTCCCTGAACCTTCCCTAAACCTTCCCTTCCCGGAAACTTCCCGGAATCTTCCCGGAACCTTCCCGGAACCTTCCCGGAACCTTCCCTTCCCTTCCTTTCCCCTCCCTTCATTTCCCTTCCCTTCCCTTCCCTTCCCGGAACCTTCCCTTATTTTCCCTTCCCTTCCCTTCCCTTCCCTTCCCATTCCCTTCCCTTCCCTTCCCTTCCCTTCCCTTCCCTTCCCTTCCCTTCCCTGAACCTTCCCTGAACCTTCCCTAAACCTTCCCTTCCCTGAAACTTCCCTGAACCTTCCCTGAACCTTCCCTGAACCTTCCCTTCCCTGAATCTTCCCTGAACTTTCCCTTCCCGGAACCTTCCCGGAACCTTCCCAGAACCATTCCGGAACCTTCCCTTCCCTCCCCGGAACCTTCCAGGTACATTCTCGGAACCTTTCCGGAACCTTCCTTTCCCGAAACCTTCCCTTCCCTTCCTTTCCCCTCCCATCATTGCCCTTCCCTTCCCTTCCCTTCCCTTCCCTTCCCTTCCCTTCCCTTCCCTTCCCTTCCTTTCCCTTCCCTTCCCTTCCCTTCCCTTTCCCTCTCCCTTCCCTTCCCTTCCCTTCCCTTCCCTTCCCTTCCCTTCCCTTCCCTTCCCTTCCCTTCCCTTCCATTCCCTTCCCTTCCCTTCCCTTCCCTTCTCTTCCCGGAACTTTCCCTTCCCTTTCCTGATCCTTTCCTGAACCTTCCCTTCCCTGAACCTTCCCTGAACCTTCCCTGAACCTTCCCTGAACCTTCCCTTTCCTGAACCTTCCCTGAACCTTCCCTTCCCGGAACCTTCCCGGAACCTTCCCAGAACCTTCCCGGAACCTTCCCTTCCCTTCCCGGAACCTTCCAGGTACATTCTCGGAACCTTTCCGGAACCTTCCTTTCCCGAAACATTCCCTTCCCTACCCTTCCGGGTACATTCCCTTCCTGGGACGTTCTTGGAACGTTCCCGGAATCTTCCCGGAACCTTCCCGGAACCTTCCCGGAACCTTCCCGTCCCTTCCTTTCCCCTCCCTTCCCTTCCCTTCCCTTCCCTTCCCTTCCCTTCCCTTCCCTTCCCTTCCCTTCCCTTCCCTTCTCTTCCCTTCCCTTCCCTTCCCATTCCCTTCCCTTCCCTTCCCGAACCTTCCCTGAACCTTCCCTTCCCTTCCCTTCCCTTCCCTTCCCTTCCCTTCCCTTCCCTTCCCTTCCCTTCCCTTCCCTTCCCTTCCCTAACCATTCCCTTCCCTTCCCTTCCCTTCCCTTCCCTTCCCTTCCCTTCCCTTCCCTTCCCTTCCCGAACCTTCCCTTCCCGAACCTTCCCTTCCCGAACCTTCCCTGAACCTTCCCTTCCCTTCCCTTCCCTTCCCTTCCCTTCTCTTCCCTTCCCTTCCCTAACCATTCCCTTCCCTTCCCTTCCCGAACCTTCCCTTCCCTTCCCTTCCCTTCCCTTCCCTTCCCTTCCCTTCCCTTCCCTTCCCTTCCCTTCCCTTCCCTTCCCTTCCCTTCCCTTCCCTTCCCTTCCCTTCCCTTCCCTTCCCTTCCCTTCCATTCCCTGAACCTTGCCTTCCCTTCCCTTCCCTTCCCTTCCCTTACCTTCGCTTCCCGGAATTTACCCTTCACTTCTCTTCCCTTTCCTTCCCTTCCCTTCCCTTCCCTTCCCTTCCCTTCCCTTCCCTTCCCTTCCCTTCCCTTCCCTTCCCTTCCCTTTCTTTCTCTTCCCTTCCCTTCGCTTCCCTTCCCTTCCCTTCCCTTCCCTTCCCTTCCCTTCCCTTCCCTTCCCTTCCCTTCCTTTCCCTTCCCTTCCCTTCCCTTCCCGGAACCTTCCCGGAACCTTCCCGGAACCTTCCCGGAACCATTCCCGGAACGTTCCCTTCCCTTCCCTTCCATTCCCTTCCCTTCCCTTCCCTTCCCTTCCCTTCCCTTCCCTTCCCTTCCCTTTCCTGAACCTTTCCTGAACCTTCCCTGAACCTTCCCTTCCCTGAACCTTCCCGGAAGCTTCCCAGAACCTTCCCGGAACCTTCCCTTCCCTTCCCGGAACCTTCCAGGTACATTCTCGGAACCTTTCCGGAACCTTCCTTTCCCGAAACCTTCCCTTACCTTCCCTTCCCTTCCCGGTACATACCCTTCCTGGGACGTTCCCGGAACGTTCCCGGAATCTTCCCGGAACCTTCCCGGAACCTTCCCGGAACCTTCCCTTCCCTTCCTTTCCCCTCCCTTCATTTCCCTTCCCTTCCCTTCCCTTCCCGGAACCTTCCCTTATTTTCCCTTCCCTTCCCTTCCCTTCCCTTCCCTTCCCTTCCCTTCCCATTCCCTTCCCTTCCCTTCCCTTCCCGAACCTTCCCTGAACCTTCCCTTCCCTTCCCGAACCTTCCCTGAACCTTCCCTTCCCTTCCCTTCCCTTCCCTTCCCTTCCCTTCCCTTCCCTTCCCTTCCCTTCCCTTCCCTTCCCTTCCCTTCCCTTGCCTTCCCTTCCCTTCCCTTCCCTTCCCTTCCCTTCCCTTCCCTGAACCTTCCCTGAACCTTCCCTAAACCTTCCCTTCCCTGAAACTTCCCTGAACCTTCCCTGAACCTTCCCTGAACCTTCCCTTCCCTGAATCTTCCCTGAACTTTCCCTTCCCGGAACCTTCCCGGAACCTTCCCAGAACCTTCCCGGAACCTTCCCTTCCCTCCCCGGAACCCTCCAGGTACATTCTCGGAACCTTTCCGGAACCTTCCTTTCCCAAAACCTTCCCTTCCCTTCCTTTCCCCTCCCTTCATTTCCCTTCCCTTCCCTTCCCTTCCCTTCCCTTCCCTTCCCTTCCCTTCCCTTCCCTTCCCTTCCCTTCCCTTCCCTTCCCTTCCCTTCCCTTCCCTTCCCTTCCCTTCCCTTCCTTTCCCTTCCCTTCCCTTCCCTTCCCTTTCCCTCTCCCTTCCCTTCCCTTCCCTTCCCTTCCCTTCCCTTCCCTTCCCTTCCCTTCCCTTCCCTTCCCTTCCCTTCCCTTCACTTCCCGGAACCTTCCCTTCCCTTTCCTGATCCTTTCCTGAACCTTCCCTTCCCTGAACCTTCCCTGAACCTTCCCTGAACCTTCCCTGAACCTTCCCTTTCCTGAACCTTCCCTGAACCTTCCCTTCCCGGAACCTTCCCGGAACCTTCCCAGAACCTTCCCGGAACCTTCCCTTCCCTTCCCGGAACCTTCCAGGTACATTCTCGGAACCTTTCCGGAACCTTCCTTTCCCGAAACATTCCCTTCCCTTCCCTTCCGGGTACATTCCCTTCCTGGGACGTTCCCGGAACGTTCCCGGAATCTTCCCGGAACCTTCCCGGAACCTTCCCGGAACCTTCCCTTCCCTTCATTTCCCCTCCCTTCATTTCCCTTCCCTTCCCTTCCCTTCCCTTCCCTTCCCTTCCCTTCCCTTCCCTTCCCTTCCCTTCCCTTCCCTTCCCTTCCCTTCCCTTCCCTTCCCTTCTCTTCCCTTCCCTTCCCTTCCCATTCCCTTCCCTTCCATTCCCGAACCTTCCCTTCCCTTCCCTTCCCTTCCCTTCCCTTCCCTTCCCTTCCCTTCCCTTCCCTTCCCTTCCCTTCCCATTCCCTTCCCTTCCCTTCCCTTCCCTTCCCTTCCCTTCCCTTCCCTTCCCTTCCCTTCCCTTCCCTTCCCTTCCCGGAACCTTCCCTTCCCTTCCCGGAACCTTCCCTTCCCTTCCCTTCCCTTCCCTTCCCTGAACCTTCCCTGAACCTTCCCTGGAGCTTCCCTGAACCTTCCCTGAACCTTTCCTTCACTGAACCTTCCCTTCCCGGAACCTTCCCGGAACCTTCCCAGAACCTTCCCGGAACCTACCCTTCCCTTCCCGGAACCTTCCAGGTACATTCTCGGAACCTTTCCGGAACCTTCCTTTCCCGAAACCTTCCCTTCCCTTCCCTTCCCTTCCCGGTACATACCCTTCCTGGGACGTTCCCGGAACGTTCCCGGAATCTTCCCGGAACCTTCCCGGAACCTTCCCGGAACCTTCCCTTCCCTTCCTTTCCCCTCCCTTCATTTCCCTTCCCTTCCCTTCCCTTCCCGGAACCTTCCGTTCTTTTCCCTTCCCTTCCCTTCCCTTCCCTTCCCTTCCCTTCCCATTCCCTTCCCTTCCCCTCCCTTCCCGAACCTTCCCTGAACCTTCCCTTCCCTTCCCGAACCTTCCCTGAACCTTCCCTTCCCTTCCCTTCCTTTCCTTTCCCTTCCCTTCCCTTCCCTTCCCTTCCCTTCCCTTCCCTTCCCTTCCCTTCCCTTCCCTGAACCTTCCCTGAACCTTCCCTGAACCTTCCCTGAACCTTCCCTAAACCTTCCCTTCCCTGAAACTTCCCTGAACCTTCCCTGAACCTTCCCTGAACCTTCCCTTTCCTGAATCTTCCCTGAACTTTCCCTTCCCGGAACCTTCCCGGAACCATTCCCGGAACCTTCCCTTCCCTTCTCTTCCCTTCCCTTCCCTTCCCTTCCCTTCCCTTCCCTTCCCTTCCCTTCCCTTCCCTTCCCTTCCCTTCCCTTCCCTTCCCTTCCCTTCCCTTTCCTGAACCTTTCCTGAACCTTTCCTGAACCTTCCCTGAACCTTCCCTTCCCTGAACCTTCCCTGAACCTTCCCTTCCCGGAACCTTCCCGGAAGCTTCCCAGAACCTTCCCGGAACCTTCCCTTCCCTTCCCGGAACCTTCCAGGTACATTCTCGGAACCTTTCCGGAACCTTCCTTTCCCGAAACCTTCCCTTCCCTTCCCTTCCCTTCCCGGTACATACCCTTCCTGGGACGTTCCCGGAACGTTCCCGGAATCTTCCCGGAACCTTCCCGGAACCTTCCCGGAACCTTCCCTTCCCTTCCTTTCCCCTCCCTTCATTTCCCTTCCCTTCCCTTCCCTTCCCGGAACCTTCCCTTCTTTTCCCTTCCCTTCCCTTCCCTTCCCTTCCCTTCCCTTCCCTTCCCTTCCCATTCCCTTCCCTTCCCTTCCCTTCCCGAACCTTCCCTGAACCTTCCCTTCCCTTCCCGAACCTTCCCTGAACCTTCCCTTCCCTGAATCTTCCCTGAACTTTCCCTTCCCGGAACCTTCCCGGAACCTTCCCAGAACTTTCCCGGAACCTTCCCTTCCCTCCCCGGAACCTTCCAGGTACATTCTCGGAACCTTTCCGGAACCTTCCTTTCCCGAAACCTTCCCTTCCCTTCCCTTCCCTTCCCTTCCCTTCCATTCCCTGAACCTTGCCTTCCCTTCCCTTCCCTTCCCTTCCCTTACCTTCGCTTCCCGGAATTTACCCTTCACTTCTCTTCCCTTTCCTTCCCTTCCCTTCCCTTCCCTTCCCTTCCCTTCCCTTCCCTTCCCTTCCCTTCCCTTCCCTTCCCTTCCCTTCCCTTCCCTTTCTTTCTCTTCCCTTCCCTTCCCTTCCCTTCCCTTCCCTTCCCTTCCTTTCCCTTCCCTTCCCTTCCATTCCCGAACCTTCCCTTCCCTTCCCTTCCCTTCCCTTCCCTTCCCTTCCCTTCCCTTCCCTTCCCTTCCCTTCCCTTCCCTTCCCATTCCCTTCCCTTCCCTTCCCTTCCCTTCCCTTCCCTTCCCTTCCCTTCCCTTCCCTTCCCTTCCCTTCCCTTCCCTTCCCGGAACCTTCCCTTCCCTTCCCGGAACCTTCCCTTCCCTTCCCTTCCCTTCCCTTCCCTGAACCTTCCCTGAACCTTCCCTGGAGCTTCCCTGAACCTTCCCTGAACCTTTCCTTCACTGAACCTTCCCTTCCCGGAACCTTCCCGGAACCTTCCCAGAACCTTCCCGGAACCTACCCTTCCCTTCCCGGAACCTTCCAGGTACATTCTCGGAACCTTTCCGGAACCTTCCTTTCCCGAAACCTTCCCTTCCCTTCCCTTCCCTTCCCGGTACATACCCTTCCTGGGACGTTCCCGGAACGTTCCCGGAATCTTCCCGGAACCTTCCCGGAACCTTCCCGGAACCTTCCCTTCCCTTCCTTTCCCCTCCCTTCATTTCCCTTCCCTTCCCTTCCCTTCCCGGAACCTTCCGTTCTTTTCCCTTCCCTTCCCTTCCCTTCCCTTCCCTTCCCTTCCCATTCCCTTCCCTTCCCCTCCCTTCCCGAACCTTCCCTGAACCTTCCCTTCCCTTCCCGAACCTTCCCTGAACCTTCCCTTCCCTTCCCTTCCTTTCCTTTCCCTTCCCTTCCCTTCCCTTCCCTTCCCTTCCCTTCCCTTCCCTTCCCTTCCCTTCCCTGTACCTTCCCTGAACCTTCCCTGAACCTTCCCTGAACCTTCCCTAAACCTTCCCTTCCCTGAAACTTCCCTGAACCTTCCCTGAACCTTCCCTGAACCTTCCCTTTCCTGAATCTTCCCTGAACTTTCCCTTCCCGGAACCTTCCCGGAACCATTCCCGGAACCTTCCCTTCCCTTCTCTTCCCTTCCCTTCCCTTCCCTTCCCTTCCCTTCCCTTCCCTTCCCTTCCCTTCCCTTCCCTTCCCTTCCCTTCCCTTCCCTTTCCTGAACCTTTCCTGAACCTTTCCTGAACCTTCCCTGAACCTTCCCTTCCCTGAACCTTCCCTGAACCTTCCCTTCCCGGAACCTTCCCGGAAGCTTCCCAGAACCTTCCCGGAACCTTCCCTTCCCTTCCCGGAACCTTCCAGGTACATTCTCGGAACCTTTCCGGAACCTTCCTTTCCCGAAACCTTCCCTTCCCTTCCCTTCCCTTCCCGGTACATACCCTTCCTGGGACGTTCCCGGAACGTTCCCGGAATCTTCCCGGAACCTTCCCGGAACCTTCCCGGAACCTTCCCTTCCCTTCCTTTCCCCTCCCTTCATTTCCCTTCCCTTCCCTTCCCTTCCCGGAACCTTCCCTTCTTTTCCCTTCCCTTCCCTTCCCTTCCCTTCCCTTCCCTTCCCTTCCCATTCCCTTCCCTTCCCTTCCCTTCCCGAACCTTCCCTGAACCTTCCCTTCCCTTCCCGAACCTTCCCTGAACCTTCCCTTCCCTGAATCTTCCCTGAACTTTCCCTTCCCGGAACCTTCCCGGAACCTTCCCAGAACTTTCCCGGAACCTTCCCTTCCCTCCCCGGAACCTTCCAGGTACATTCTCGGAACCTTTCCGGAACCTTCCTTTCCCGAAACCTTCCCTTCCCTTCCCTTCCCTTCCCTTCCCTTCCATTCCCTGAACCTTGCCTTCCCTTCCCTTCCCTTCCCTTCCCTTACCTTCGCTTCCCGGAATTTACCCTTCACTTCTCTTCCCTTTCCTTCCCTTCCCTTCCCTTCCCTTCCCTTCCCTTCCCTTCCCTTCCCTTCCCTTCCCTTCCCTTCCCTTCCCTTCCCTTCCCTTCCCTTCCCTTTCTTTCTCTTTCCTTCCCTTCCCTTCCCTTCCCTTCCCTTCCCTTCCTTTCCCTTCCCTTCCCTTCCCTTCCCGGAACCTTCCCGGAACCTTCCCGGAACCTTCCCGGAACCATTCCCGGAACCTTCCCTTCCCTTCCCTTCTCTTCCCTTCCCTTCCCTTCCCTTCCCTTCCATTCCCTTCCCTTCCCTTCCCTTCCCTTCCCTTCCCTTCCCTTCCCTTTCCTGAACCTTTCCTGAACCTTCCCTGAACCTTCCCTTCCCTGAACCTTCCCGGAAGCTTCCCAGAACCTTCCCGGAACCTTCCCTTCCCTTCCCGGAACCTTCCAGGTACATTCTCGGAACCTTTCCGGAACCTTCCTTTCCCGAAACCTTCCCTTCCCTTCCCTTCCCTTCCCGGTACATACCCTTCCTGGGACGTTCCCGGAACGTTCCCGGAATCTTCCCGGAACCTTCCCGGAACCTTCCCGGAACCTTCCCTTCCCTTCCTTTCCCCTCCCTTCATTTCCCTTCCCTTCCCTTCCCTTCCCGGAACCTTCCCTTATTTTCCCTTCCCTTCCCTTCCCTTCCCTTCCCTTCCCTTCCCTTCCCATTCCCTTCCCTTCCCTTCCCTTCCCGAACCTTCCCTGAACCTTCCCTTCCCTTCCCGAACCTTCCCTGAACCTTCCCTTCCCTTCCCGAACCTTCCCTTCCCTTCCCTTCCCTTCCCTTCCCTTCCCTTGCCTTCCCTTCCCTTCCCTTCCCTTCCCTTCCCTTCCCTTCCCTTCCCTTCCCTGAACCTTCCCTGAACCTTCCCTGAACCTTCCCTAAACCTTCCCTTCCCGGAAACTTCCCGGAATCTTCCCGGAACCTTCCCGGAACCTTCCCGGAACCTTCCCTTCCCTTCCTTTCCCCTCCCTTCATTTCCCTTCCCTTCCCTTCCCTTCCCGGAACCTTCCCTTATTTTCCCTTCCCTTCCCTTCCCTTCCCTTCCCATTCCCTTCCCTTCCCTTCCCTTCCCTTCCCTTCCCTTCCCTTCCCTTCCCTGAACCTTCCCTGAACCTTCCCTAAACCTTCCCTTCCCTGAAACTTCCCTGAACCTTCCCTGAACCTTCCCTGAACCTTCCCTTCCCTGAATCTTCCCTGAACTTTCCCTTCCCGGAACCTTCCCGGAACCTTCCCAGAACCATCCCGGAACCTTCCCTTCCCTCCCCGGAACCTTCCAGGTACATTCTCGGAACCTTTCCGGAACCTTCCTTTCCCGAAACCTTCCCTTCCCTTCCTTTCCCCTCCCTTCATTTCCCTTCCCTTCCCTTCCCTTCCCTTCCCTTCCCTTCCCTTCCCTTCCCTTCCCTTCCCTTCCCTTCCCTTCCCTTCCCTTCCCTTCCCTTCCTTTCCCTTCCCTTCCCTTCCCTTCCATTTCCCTCTCCCTTCCCTACCCTTCCCTTCCCTTCCCTTCCCGAACCTTCCCTGAACCTTCCCTTCCCTTCCCTTCCCTTCCCTTCTTTTCCCGGAACTTTCCCTTCCCTTTCCTGATCCTTTCCTGAACCTTCCCTTCCCTGAACCTTCCCTGAACCTTCCCTGAACCTTCCCTGAACCTTCCCTTTCCTGAACCTTCCCTGAACCTTCCCTTCCCGGAACCTTCCCGGAACCTTCCCAGAACCTTCCCGGAACCTTCCCTTCCCTTCCCGGAACCTTCCAGGTACATTCTCGGAACCTTTCCGGAACCTTCCTTTCCCGAAACATTCCCTTCCCTTCCCTTCCGGGTACATTCCCTTCCTGGGACGTTCTTGGAACGTTCCCGGAATCTTCCCGGAACCTTCCCGGAACCTTCCCGGAACCTTCCCGTCCCTTCCTTTCCCCTCCCTTCATTTCCCTTCCCTTCCCTTCCCTTCCCTTCCCTTCCCTTCCCTTCCCTTCCCTTCCCTTCCCTTCCCTTCCCTTCCCTTCCCTTCCCTTCTCTTCCCTTCCCTTCCCTTCCAATTCCCTTCCCTTCCCTTCCCGAACCTTCCCTGAACCTTCCCTTCCCTTCCCTTCCCTTCCCTTCCCTTCCCTTCCCTTCCCTTCCCTTCCCGGAACCTTCCCTTCCCTTCCCGGAACCTTCCCTTCCCTGAACCTTCCCTGAACCTTCCCTGGAGCTTCCCTGAACCTTCCCTGAACCTTTCCTTCACTGAACCTTCCCTTCCCGGAACCTTCCCGGAACCTTCCCAGAACCTTCCCGGAACCTACCCTTCCCTTCCCGGAACCTTCCAGGTACATTCTCGGAACCTTTCCGGAACCTTCCTTTCCCGAAACCTTCCCTTCCCTTCCCTTCCCTTCCCGGTACATACCCTTCCTGGGACGTTCCCGGAACGTTCCCGGAATCTTCCCGGAACCTTCCCGGAACCTTCCCGGAACCTTCCCTTCCCTTCCTTTCCCCTCCCTTCATTTCCCTTCCCTTCCCTTCCCTTCCCGGAACCTTCCCTTCTTTTCCCTTCCCTTCCCTTCCCTTCCCTTCCCTTCCCTTCCCATTCCCTTCCCTTCCCTTCCCTTCCCGAACCTTCCCTGAACCTTCCCTTCCCTTCCCTTCCTTTCCTTTCCCTTCCCTTCCCTTCCCTTCCCTTCCCTTCCCTTCCCTTCCCTTCCCTTCCCTTCCCTTCCCTGAACCTTCCCTGAACCTTCCCTGAACCTTCCCTAAACCTTCCATTCCCTGAAACTTCCCTGAACCTTCCCTGAACCTTCCCTGAACCTTCCCTTTCCTGAATCTTCCCTGAACTTTCCCTTCCCGGAACCTTCCCGGAACCATTCCCGGAACCTTCCCTTCCCTTCTCTTCCCTTCCCTTCCCATTCCCTTCCCTTCCCTTCCCTTCCCTTCCCTTCCCTTCCCTTCCCTTCCCTTCCCGGAACCTTCCCTTCCCTTCCCGGAACCTTCCCTTCCCTTCCCTTCCCTTCCCTTCCCTGAACCTTCCCTGAACCTTTCCTGGAGCTTCCCTGAACCTTCCCTGAACCTTTCCTTCACTGAACCTTCCCTTCCCGGAACCTTCCCGGAACCTTCCCAGAACCTTCCCGGAACCTACCCTTCCCTTCCCGGAACCTTCCAGGTACATTCTCGGAACCTTTCCGGAACCTTCCTTTCCCGAAACCTTCCCTTCCCTTCCCTTCCCTTCCCGGTACATACCCTTCCTGGGACGTTCCCGGAACGTTCCCGGAATCTTCCCGGAACCTTCCCGGAACCTTCCCGGAACCTTCCCTTCCCTTCCTTTCCCCTCCCTTCATTTCCCTTCCCTTCCCTTCCCTTCCCGGAACCTTCCGTTCTTTTCCCTTCCCTTCCCTTCCCTTCCCTTCCCTTCCCTTCCCTTCCCATTCCCTTCCCTTCCCCTCCCTTCCCGAACCTTCCCTGAACCTTCCCTTCCCTTCCCGAACCTTCCCTGAACCTTCCCTTCCCTTCCCTTCCTTTCCTTTCCCTTCCCTTCCCTTCCCTTCCCTTCCCTTCCCTTCCCTTCCCTGAACCTTCCCTGAACCTTCCCTGAACCTTCCCTGAACCTTCCCTAAACCTTCCCTTCCCTGAAACTTCCCTGAACCTTCCCTGAACCTTCCCTGAACCTTCCCTTTCCTGAATCTTCCCTGAACTTTCCCTTCCCGGAACCTTCCCGGAACCATTCCCGGAACCTTCCCTTCCCTTCTCTTCCCTTCCCTTCCCTTCCCTTCCCTTCCCTTCCCTTCCCTTCCCTTCCCTTCCCTTTCCTGAACCTTTCCTGAACCTTCCCTGAACCTTCCCTTCCCTGAACCTTCCCTGAACCTTCCCTTCCCGGAACCTTCCCGGAAGCTTCCCAGAACCTTCCCGGAACCTTCCCTTCCCTTCCCGGAACCTTCCAGGTACATTCTCGGAACCTTTCCGGAACCTTCCTTTCCCGAAACCTTCCCTTCCCTTCCCTTCCCTTCCCGGTACATACCCTTCCTGGGACGTTCCCGGAACGTTCCCGGAATCTTCCCGGGACCTTCCCGGAACCTTCCCGGAACCTTCCCTTCCCTTCCTTTCCCCTCCCTTCATTTCCCTTCCCTTCCCTTCCCTTCCCGGAACCTTCCCTTCTTTTCCCTTCCCTTCCCTTCCCTTCCCTTCCCTTCCCTTCCCTTCCCTTCCCATTCCCTTCCCTTCCCTTCCCTTCCCGAACCTTCCCTGAACCTTCCCTTCCCTTCCCGAACCTTCCCTGAACCTTCCCTTCCCTGAATCTTCCCTGAACTTTCCCTTCCCGGAACCTTCCCGGAACCTTCCCAGAACTTTCCCGGAACCTTCCCTTCCCTCCCCGGAACCTTCCAGGTACATTCTCGGAACCTTTCCGGAACCTTCCTTTCCCGAAACCTTCCCTTCCCTTCCCTTCCCTTCCCTTCCCTTCCATTCCCTGAACCTTGCCTTCCCTTCCCTTCCCTTCCCTTCCCTTACCTTCGCTTCCCGGAATTTACCCTTCACTTCTCTTCCCTTTCCTTCCCTTCCCTTCCCTTCCCTTCCCTTCCCTTCCCTTCCCTTCCCTTCCCTTCCCTTCCCTTCCCTTCCCTTCCCTTCCCTTCCCTTCCCTTCCCTTCCCTTTCTTTCTCTTCCCTTCCCTTCCCTTCCCTTCCCTTCCCTTCCCTTCCCTTCCTTTCCCTTCCCTTCCCTTCCCTTCCCGGAACCTTCCCGGAACCTTCCCGGAACCTTCCCGGAACCATTCCCGGAACCTTCCCTTCCCTTCCCTTCTCTTCCCTTCCCTTCCCTTCCCTTCCCTTCCCTTCCATTCCCTTCCCTTCCCTTCCCTTCCCTTCCCTTCCCTTCCCTTTCCTGAACCTTTCCTGAACCTTCCCTGAACCTTCCCTTCCCTGAACCTTCCCGGAAGCTTCCCAGAACCTTCCCGGAACCTTCCCTTCCCTTCCCGGAACCTTCCAGGTACATTCTCGGAACCTTTCCGGAACCTTCCTTTCCCGAAACCTTCCCTTACCTTCCCTTCCCTTCCCGGTACATACCCTTCCTGGGACGTTCCCGGAACGTTCCCGGAATCTTCCCGGAACCTTCCCGGAACCTTCCCGGAACCTTCCCTTCCCTTCCTTTCCCCTCCCTTCATTTCCCTTCCCTTCCCTTCCCTTCCCGGAACCTTCCCTTATTTTCCCTTCCCTTCCCTTCCCTTCCCTTCCCTTCCCTTCCCATTCCCTTCCCTTCCCTTCCCTTCCCGAACCTTCCCTGAACCTTCCCTTCCCTTCCCGAACCTTCCCTGAACCTTCCCTTCCCTTCCCGAACCTTCCCTTCCCTTCCCTTCCCTTCCCTTCCCTTCCCTTGCCTTCCCTTCCCTTCCCTTCCCTTCCCTTCCCTTCCCTTCCCTTCCCTTCCCTGAACCTTCCCTGAACCTTCCCTGAACCTTCCCTAAACCTTCCCTTCCCGGAAACTTCCCGGAATCTTCCCGGAACCTTCCCGGAACCTTCCCGGAACCTTCCCTTCCCTTCCTTTCCCCTCCCTTCATTTCCCTTCCCTTCCCTTCCCTTCCCGGAACCTTCCCTTATTTTCCCTTCCCTTCCCTTCCCTTCCCTTCCCATTCCCTTCCCTTCCCTTCCCTTCCCTTCCCTTCCCTTCCCTTCCCTTCCCTGAACCTTCCCTGAACCTTCCCTAAACCTTCCCTTCCCTGAAACTTCCCTGAACCTTCCCTGAACCTTCCCTGAACCTTCCCTTCCCTGAATCTTCCCTGAACTTTCCCTTCCCGGAACCTTCCCGGAACCTTCCCAGAACCATTCCGGAACCTTCCCTTCCCTCCCCGGAACCTTCCAGGTACATTCTCGGAACCTTTCCGGAACCTTCCTTTCCCGAAACCTTCCCTTCCCTTCCTTTCCCCTCCCTTCATTTCCCTTCCCTTCCCTTCCCTTCCCTTCCCTTCCCTTCCCTTCCCTTCCCTTCCCTTCCCTTCCCTTCCCTTCCCTTCCCTTCCCTTCCCTTCCCTTCCCTTCCCTTCCTTTCCCTTCCCTTCCCTTCCCTTCCCTTTCCCTCTCCCTTCCCTTCCCTTCCCTTCCCTTCCCTTCCCGAACCTTCCCTGAACCTTCCCTTCCCTTCCCTTCCCTTCTTTTCCCGGAACTTTCCCTTCCCTTTCCTGATCCTTTCCTGAACCTTCCCTTCCCTGAACCTTCCCTGAACCTTCCCTGAACCTTCCCTGAACCTTCCCTTTCCTGAACCTTCCCTGAACCTTCCCTTCCCGGAACCTTCCCGGAACCTTCCCAGAACCTTCCCGGAACCTTCCCTTCCCTTCCCGGAACCTTCCAGGTACATTCTCGGAACCTTTCCGGAACCTTCCTTTCCCGAAACATTCCCTTCCCTTCCCTTCCGGGTACATTCCCTTCCTGGGACGTTCTTGGAACGTTCCCGGAATCTTCCCGGAACCTTCCCGGAACCTTCCCGGAACCTTCCCGTCCCTTCCTTTCCCCTCCCTTCATTTCCCTTCCCTTCCCTTCCCTTCCCTTCCCTTCCCTTCCCTTCCCTTCCCTTCCCTTCCCTTCCCTTCTCTTCCCTTCCCTTCCCTTCCAATTCCCTTCCCTTCCCTTCCCGAACCTTCCCTGAACCTTCCCTTCCCTTCCCTTCCCTTCCCTTCCCTTCCCTTCCCTTCCCTTCCCTTCCCTTCCCTTCCCGGAACCTTCCCTTCCCTTCCCGGAACCTTCCCTTCCCTTCCCGGAACCTTCCCTTCCCTGAACCTTCCCTGAACCTTCCCTGGAGCTTCCCTGAACCTTCCCTGAACCTTTCCTTCACTGAACCTTCCCTTCCCGGAACCTTCCCGGAACCTTCCCAGAACCTTCCCGGAACCTACCCTTCCCTTCCCGGAACCTTCCAGGTACATTCTCGGAACCTTTCCGGAACCTTCCTTTCCCGAAACCTTCCCTTCCCTTCCCTTCCCTTCCCGGTACATACCCTTCCTGGGACGTTCCCGGAACGTTCCCGGAATCTTCCCGGAACCTTCCCGGAACCTTCCCGGAACCTTCCCTTCCCTTCCTTTCCCCTCCCTTCATTTCCCTTCCCTTCCCTTCCCTTCCCGGAACCTTCCCTTCTTTTCCCTTCCCTTCCCTTCCCTTCCCTTCCCTTCCCTTCCCTTCCCATTCCCTTCCCTTCCCTTCCCTTCCCGAACCTTCCCTGAACCTTCCCTTCCCTTCCCTTCCTTTCCTTTCCCTTCCCTTCCCTTCCCTTCCCTTCCCTTCCCTTCCCTTCCCTTCCCTTCCCTGAACCTTCCCTGAACCTTCCCTGAACCTTCCCTAAACCTTCCATTCCCTGAAACTTCCCTGAACCTTCCCTGAACCTTCCCTGAACCTTCCCTTTCCTGAATCTTCCCTGAACTTTCCCTTCCCGGAACCTTCCCGGAACCATTCCCGGAACCTTCCCTTCCCTTCTCTTCCCTTCCCTTCCCTTCCCTTCCCTTCCCTTCCCTTCCCTTCCCTTCCCTTCCCTTTCCTGAACCTTTCCTGAACCTTCCCTGAACCTTCCCTTCCCTGAACATTCCCTGAACCTTCCCTTCCCGGAACCTTCCCGGAAGCTTCCCAGAACCTTCCCGGAACCTTCCCTTCCCTTCCCGGAACCTTCCAGGTACATTCTCGGAACCTTTCCGGAACCTTCCTTTCCCGAAACATTCCCTTCCCTTCCCTTCCCTTCCCGGTACATACCCTTCCTGGGACGTTCCCGGAACGTTCCCGGAATCTTCCCGGAACCTTCCCGGAACCTTCCCGGAACCTTCCCTTCCCTTCCTTTCCCCTCCCTTCATTTCCCTTCCCTTCCCTTCCCTTCCCGGAACCTTCCCTTCTTTTCCCTTCCCTTCCCTTCCCTTCCCTTCCCTTCCCTTCCCATTCCCTTCCCTTCCCTTCCCTTCCTGAACCTTCCCGAACCTTCCCTGAACCTTCCCTTCCCTTCCCTTCCTTTCCTTTCCCTTCCCTTCCCTTCCCTTCCCTTCCCTTCCCTTCCCTTCCCTTCCCTTCCCTTCCCTTCCCTTCCCTGAACCTTCCCTGAACCTTCCCTGAACCTTCCCTAAACCTTCCATTCCCTGAAACTTCCCTGAACCTTCCCTGAACCTTCCCTGAACCTTCCCTTTCCTGAATCTTCCCTGAACTTTCCCTTCCCGGAACCTTCCCGGAACCATTCCCGGAACCTTCCCTTCCCTTCTCTTCCCTTCCCTTCCCTTCCCTTCCCTTCCCTTCCCTTCCCTTCCCTTCCCTTCCCTTCCCTTCCCTTCCCTTCCCTTCCCTTCCCTTTCCTGAACCTTTCCTGAACCTTCCCTGAACCTTCCCTTCCCTGAACATTCCCTGAACCTTCCCTTCCCGGAACCTTCCCGGAAGCTTCCCAGAACCTTCCCGGAACCTTCCCTTCCCTTCCCGGAACCTTCCAGGTACATTCTCGGAACCTTTCCGGAACCTTCCTTTCCCGAAACCTTCCCTTCCCTTCCCTTCCCTTCCCGGTACATACCCTTCCAGGGACGTTCCCGGAACGTTCCCGGAATCTTCCCGGAACCTTCCCGGAACCTTCCCGGAACCTTCCCTTCCCTTCCTTTCCCCTCCCTTCATTTCCCTTCCCTTCCCTTCCCTTCCCGGAACCTTCCCTTCTTTTCCCTTCCCTTCCCTTCCCTTCCCTTCCCTTCCCTTCCCTTCCCATTCCCTTCCCTTCCCTTCCCTTCCTGAACCTTCCCTGAACCTTCCCTTCCCTTCCCGAACCTTCCCTGAACCTTCCCTTCCCTTCCCTTCCCTTCCTTTCCCTTCCCTTCCCTTCCCTTCCCTTCCCTTCCCTTCCCTTCCCTTCCCTTCCCTTCCCTTCCCTTCCCTTCCCTTCCCTGAACCTTCCCTAAACCTTCCCTTCCCTGAAACTTCCCTGAACCTTCCCTGAACCTTCCCTGAACCTTCCCTTCCCTGAATCTTCCCTGAACTTTCCCTTCCCGGAACCTTCCCGGAACCTTCCCAGAACCTTCCCGGAACCTTCCCTTCCCTCCCCGGAACCTTCCAGGTACATTCTCGGAACCTTTCCGGAACCTTCCTTTCCCGAAACCTTCCCTTCCCTTCCTTTCCCCTCCCTTCATTTCCCTTCCCTTCCCTTCCCTTCCCTTCCCTTCCCTTCCCTTCCCTTCCCTTCCCTTCCCTTCCCTTCCCTTCCCAGAACCTTCCCTTCCCTTCCCAGAACCTTCCCTTCCCTTCCCATTCCCTTCCCTTCCATTCCCATTCCCTTCCCTTCCCTTCCCTTCCTTTTCATTCCCTGAACCTTCCCTTCCCTTCCCTTCCCTTCCCTTCCCTTCCCTTCCCTTCCCTTCCCGGAACTTACCCTTCCCTTCTCTTCCCTTCCCTTCCCTTCCCTTCCCTTCCCTTCCCTTCCCTTCCCGGAACCTTCCCTTCCCGAACTTTCCCTTCCCTTCCCTTCCCTTCCCTTCCCTTCCCTTCCCTTCCCTTCCCTTCCCTTCCCTTCCCTTCCCTTCCCTTCCCTTCCCGGAACTATTCCCGGAACCTTCCTTCCGTTCCCTTCTCTTCCCTTCCCTTCCCTTCCCTTCCCGGAACCTTCCCTTCCCGGAACCGTCCCTTCCCGGAACCTTCCCGGAACCTTCCCGGAACCATTCCCGGAACCTTCCCTTCCCTTCCCTTCTCTTCCCTTCCCTTCCCAGAACCTTCCCTTCCCTTCTCGGAACCGTCCCTTCCCTTCCCTTCCCTTCCCTTCCCTTCCCTTCCCTTCCCTTCCCTTCCCTTCCCTTCCCTTCCCTTTCCCTCTCCCTTCCCTTCCCTTCCCTTCCCTTCCCTTCCCTTCCCTTCCCTTCCCGGAACCTTCCCTTCCCTTCCCGGAACCTTCCCTTCCCTTTCCTGATCCTTTCCTGAACCTTCCCTTCCCTGAACCTTCCCTGAACTTTCCCTGAACCTTCCCTGAACCTTCCCTTAACCTTCCCTTTCCTGAACCTTCCCTGAACCTTCCCTTCCCGGAACCTTCCCGGAAGCTTCCCAGAACCTTCCCGGAACCTTCCCTTCCCTTCCCGGAACCTTCCAGGTACATTCTCGGAACCTTTCCGGAACCTTCCTTTCCCGAAACCTTCCCTTCCCTTCCCTTCCGGGTACATTCCCTTCCTGGGACGTTCCCGGAACGTTCCCGGAATCTTCCCGGAACCTTCCCGGAACCTTCCCGGAACCTTCCCTTCCCTTCCTTTCCCCTCCCTTCATTTCCCTTCCCTTCCCTTCCCTTCCCTTCCCTTCCCTTCCCTTCCCTTCCCTTCCCTTCCCTTCTCTTCCCTTCCCTTCCCATTCCCTTCCCTTCCCTTCCCGAACCTTCCCTGAACCTTCCCTTCCCTTCCCGAACCTTCCCTTCCCTTCCCTTCCCTTCCCTTCCCTTCCCTTCGCTTCCCTTCGCTTCCCTTCCCTTCCCTTCCCTTCCCTTCCCTTCCCTTCCCTTCCCTTCCCTTCCCTTCCCTGAACCTTCCCTGAACCTTCCCTGAACCTTCCCTGGAGCTTCCCTGAACCTTCCCTGCACCTTCCCTTCACTGAACCTTCCCTTCCCGGAACCTTCCCGGAACCTTCCCAGAACCTTCCCGGAACCTTCCCTTCCCTTCCCGGAACCTTCCAGGTACTTTCTCGGAACCTTTCCGGAACCTTCCTTACCCGAAACCTTCCCTTCCCTTCCGGGTACAATCCCTTCCTGGGACGTTCCCGGAACGTTCCCGGAATCTTCCCGGAACCTTCCCGGAACCTTCCCGGAACCTTCCCTTCCCTTCCTTTCCCCTCCCTTCATTTCCCTTCCCTTCCCTTCCCTTCCCTTCCCTTCCCTTCCCTTCCCTTCCCTTCCCTTCCCTTCCCTTCCCGGAACCTTCCCTTCCCTTCCCTTCCCTTCCCGGAACCTTCCCTTCCCGGAACCGTCCCTTCCCTTCCCTTCCCTTCCCTTCCCTTCCCTTCCCTTCCTTTCCCTTCCCTTCCCTTCCCTTCCCTTCCCTTTCTTTCCCTTCCCTTCCCTTCCCTTCCCTTCCCTTCCCTTCCCTTCCCTTCCCTTCCCTTCCCTTCCCGGAACCTTCCCTTCCCTTCCCTTCCCTTCCCTTCCCTTCCCTTCCCGGAACCTTCCCAGAACCTTCCCGGAACCTTCCTTTCCCTTCCCTTCCCTTCCCTTCCCTTCCCTTCCCTTCCCGGAACCTTCCCTTCCCTTCCCTTCCCTTCCCTTCCCTTCCCTTCCCTTCCCTTCCCTTCCCGGAACCTTCCCTTCCCTTCCCGGAACCTTCCCTTCCCTTCCCTTCCCTTCCCTTCCCTTCCCTTCCCGGAACCTTCCCTTCCCTTCCCTTCCCCTCCCTTCCCTTCCCTTCCCTTCCCTTCCCTTCCCTTCCCTTCCCTTCCCGGAACCTTCCCTTCCCGGAACCTTCCCTTCCCTTCCCTTCCCTTCCCTTCCCTTCCCTTCCCGTCCCTTCCCTTCCCTTCCCTTCCCTTCCCTTCCCTTCCCTTCCCTTCCCTTCCCTTCCATTCCCTTCCATTCCCTGAACCTTGCCTTCCCTTCCCTTCCCTTCCTTCCCTTCCCTTCCCGGAATTTACCCTTCACTTCTCTTCCCTTCCCTTCCCTTCCCTTCCCTTCCCTTCCCTTCCCTTCCCTTCCCTTCCCTTCCCTTCCCTTCCCTTCCCTTCCCTTCCCTTCCCTTCCCTTCCCTTCCCTTCCCTTCCCTTCCCTTTCTTTCTCTTCCCTTCCCTTCCCTTCCCTTCCCTTCCCTTCCTTTCCCTTCCCTTCCCTTCCCTTCCCGGAACTTTCCCGGAACCTTCCCGGAACCTTCCCGGAACCATTCCCTGAACCTTCCCTTCCCTTCCCTTCTCTTCCCTTCCCTTCCCTTCCCTTCCCTTCCCTTCCCTTCCCTTCCCTTCCCGTCCCTTCCCTTCCCTTCCCTTCCCTTTCCTGAACCTTTCCTGAACCTTCCCTTCCCTGAACCTTCCCTGAACCTTCCCTAAACCTTCCCTTCCCTGAAACTTCCCTGAACCTTCCCTGAACCTTCCCTGAACCTTCCCTTTCCTGAATCTTCCCTGAACTTTCCCTTCCCGGAACCTTCCCGGAACCATTCCCGGAACCTTCCCTTCCCTTCTCTTCCCTTCCCTTCCCTTCCCTTCCCTTCCCTTCCCTTCCCTTCCCTTCCCGGAACCTTCCCTTCCCTTCCCTTCCCTTCCCGGAACCTTCCCTTCCCGGAACCGTCCCTTCCCTTCCCTTCCCTTCCCTTCCATTCCCTTCCTTTCCCTTCCCTTCCCTTCCCTTCCCTTCCCTTCCCTTTCTTTCCCTTCCCTTCCCTTCCCTTCCCTTCCCTTCCCTTCCCTTCCCTTCCCTTCCCTTCCCGGAACCTTCCCTTCCCTTCCCTTCCCTTCCCTTCCCTTCCCTTCCCTTCCCGGAACCTTCCCAGAACCTTCCCGGAACCTTCCCTTCCCTTCCCTTCCCTTCCCTTCTCTTCCCTTCCCTTCCCTTCCCTTCCCGGAACCTTCCCTTCCCTTCCCTTCCCTTCCCTTCCCTTCCCTTCCCTTCCCTTCCCGGAACCTTCCCTTCCCTTCCCGGAACCTTCCCTTCCCTTCCCTTCCCTTCCCTTCCCTTCCCTTCCCGGAACCTTCCCTTCCCTTCCCTTCCCTTCCCTTCCCTTCCCTTCCCTTCCCTTCCCTTCCCGGAACCTTCCCTTCCCGGAACCTTCCCTTCCCTTCCCTTCCCTTCCCTTCCCTTCCCTTCCCGTCCCTTCCCTTCCCTTCCCTTCCCTTCCCTTCCCTTCCCTTCCCTTCCCTTCCCTTCCCTTCCATTCCCTTCCATTCCCTGAACCTTGCCTTCCCTTCCCTTCCCTTCCTTCCCTTCCCTTCCCGGAATTTACCCTTCACTTCTCTTCCCTTCCCTTCCCTTCCCTTCCCTTCCCTTCCCTTCCCTTCCCTTCCCTTCCCTTCCCTTCCCTTCCCTTCCCTTCCCTTCCCTTCCCTTCCCTTCCCTTCCCTTCCCTTCCCTTTCTTTCTCTTCCCTTCCCTTCCTTTCCCTTCCCTTCCCTTCCCTTCCCGGAACTTTCCCGGAACCTTCCCGGAACCTTCCCGGAACCATTCCCTGAACCTTCCCTTCCCTTCCCTTCTCTTCCCTTCCCTTCCCTTCCCTTCCCTTCCCTTCCCTTCCCTTCCCTTCCCTTCCCTTCCCGTCCCTTCCCTTCCCTTCCCTTCCCTTCCCTTCCCTTCCCTTTCCTGAACCTTTCCTGAACCTTCCCTTCCCTGAACCTTCCCTGAACCTTCCCTAAACCTTCCCTTCCCTGAAACTTCCCTGAACCTTCCCTGAACCTTCCCTGAACCTTCCCTTTCCTGAATCTTCCCTGAACTTTCCCTTCCCGGAACCTTCCCGGAACCATTCCCGGAACCTTCCCTTCCCTTCTCTTCCCTTCCCTTCCCTTCCCTTCCCTTCCCTTCCCTTCCCTTCCCTTCCCTTCCCTTCCCTTCCCTTCCCTTTCCTGAACCTTTCCTGAACCTTCCCTGAACCTTCCCTTCCCTGAACATTCCCTGAACCTTCCCTTCCCGGAACCTTCCCGGAAGCTTCCCAGAACCTTCCCAGAACCTTCCCTTCCCTTCCCGGAACCTTCCAGGTACATTCTCGGAACCTTTCCGGAACCTTCCTTTCCCGAAACCTTCCCTTCCCTTCCCTTCCCTTCCCGGTACATACCCTTCCTGGGACGTTCCCGGAACGTTCCCGGAATCTTCCCGGAACCTTCCCGGAACCTTCCCGGAACCTTCCCTTCCCTTCCTTTCCCCTCCCTTCATTTCCCTTCCCTTCCCTTCCCTTCCCGGAACCTTCCCTTCTTTTCCCTTCCCTTCCCTTCCCTTCCCTTCCCTTCCCTTCCCATTCCCTTCCCTTCCCTTCCCTTCCCGAACCTTCCCTGAACCTTCCCTTCCCTTCCCGAACCTTCCCTGAACCTTCCCTTCCCTTCCCTTCCCTTCCTTTCCCTTCCCTTCCCTTCCCTTCCCTTCCCTTCCCTTCCCTTCCCTTCCCTTCCCTTCCCTTCCCTTCCCTTCCCTGAACCTTCCCTAAACCTTCCCTTCCCTGAAACTTCCCTGAACCTTCCCTGAACCTTCCCTGAACCTTCCCTTCCCTGAATCTTCCCTGAACTTTCCCTTCCCGGAACCTTCCCGGAACCTTCCCAGAACCTTCCCGGAACCTTCCCTTCCCTCCCCGGAACCTTCCAGGTACATTCTCGGAACCTTTCCGGAACCTTCCTTTCCCGAAACCTTCCCTTCCCTTCCCTTCCCTTCCCTTCCCTTCCCTTCCCGTCCCTTCCCTTCCCTTCCCTTCCCTTCCCTTCCCTTCCCTTCCCTTCCCTTCCCTTCCCTTCCATTCCCTTCCATTCCCTGAACCTTGCCTTCCCTTCCCTTCCCTTCCTTCCCTTCCCTTCCCGGAATTTACCCTTCACTTCTCTTCCCTTCCCTCCCCTTCCCTTCCCTTCCCTTTCCTTCCCTTCCCTTCCCTTCCCTTCCCTTCCCTTCCCTTCCCTTCCCTTCCCTTCCCTTCCCTTCCCTTCCCTTCCCTTCCCTTTCTTTCTCTTCCCTTCCCTTCCCTTCCCTTCCCTTCCCTTCCTTTCCCTTCCCTTCCCTTCCCTTCCCGGAACTTTCCCGGAACCTTCCCGGAACCTTCCCGGAACCATTCCCTGAACCTTCCCTTCCCTTCCCTTCTCTTCCCTTCCCTTCCCTTCCCTTCACTTCCCTTCCCTTCCCTTCCCTTCCCGTCCCTTCCCTTCCCTTCCCTTCCCTTCCCTTCCCTTTCCTGAACCTTTCCTGAACCTTCCCTGAACCTTCCCTTCCCTGAACATTCCCTGAACCTTCCCTTCCCGGAACCTTCCCGGAAGCTTCCCAGAACCTTCCCGGAACCTTCCCTTCCCTTCCCGGAACCTTCCAGGTACATTCTCGGAACCTTTCCGGAACCTTCCTTTCCCGAAACCTTCCCTTCCCTTCCCTTCCCTTCCCGGTACATACCCTTCCTGGGACGTTCCCGGAACGTTCCCGGAATCTTCCCGGAACCTTCCCGGAACCTTCCCGGAACCTTCCCTTCCCTTCCTTTCCCCTCCCTTCATTTCCCTTCCCTTCCCTTCCCTTCCCGGAACCTTCCCTTCTTTTCCCTTCCCTTCCCTTCCCTTCCCTTCCCTTCCCATTCCCTTCCCTTCCCTTCCCTTCCCGAACCTTCCCTGAACCTTCCCTTCCTTTCCCGAACCTTCCCTGAACCTTCCCTTCCCTTCCCTTCCCTTCCTTTCCCTTCCCTTCCCTTCCCTTCCCTTCCCTTCCCTTCCCTTCCCTTCCCTTCCCTTCCCATTCCCTTCCCTTCCCTTCCCTTCCCTTCCCTTCCCTTCCCTTCCCTTCCCTTCCCTTCCCTTCCCTTCCCTTCCCTTCCCAGAACCTTCCCTTCCCTTCCCAGAACCTTCCCTTCCCGGAACATTCCCTTCCCTTCCCTTCCCATTCCCTTCCCTTCCCTTCCCTTCCTTTTCATTCCCTGAACCTTCCCTTCCCTTCCCTTCCCTTCCCTTCCCTTCCCTTCCCTTCCCGGAACTTACCCTTCCCTTCTCTTCCCTTCCCTTCCCTTCCCTTCCCTTCCCTTCCCTTCCCTTCCCTTCCCTTCCCTTCCCGGAACCTTCCCTTCCCGGAACCTTCCCTTCCCGAACTTTCCCGAACCTTCCCTTCCCTTCCCTTCCCTTCCCTTCCCGGAACCTTCCCTTCCCTTCCCTTCCCTTCCCTTCCCTTCCCTTCCCTTCCCTTCCCTTCCCGGAACTATTCCCGGAACCTTCCTTCCGTTCCCTTCTCTTCCCTTCCCTTCCCTTCCCTTCCCGGAACCTTCCCTTCCCGGAACCGTCCCTTCCCGGAACCTTCCCGGAACCTTCCCGGAACCATTCCCGGAACCTTCCCTTCCCTTCCCTTCTCTTCCCTTCCCTTCCCAGAACCTTCCCTTCCCTTCTCGGAACCGTCCCTTCCCTTCCCTTCCCTTCCCTTCCCTTCCCTTCCCTTCCCTTCCCTTCCCTTCCCTTCCCTTCCCTTTCCCTCTCCCTTCCCTTCCCTTCCCTTCCATTCCCTTCCCTTCCCGGAACCTTCCCTTCCCTTCCCGGAACCTTCCCTTCCCTTTCCTGATCCTTTCCTGAACCTTCCCTTCCCTGAACCTTCCCTGAACCTTCCCTGAACCTTCCCTGAACCTTCCCTTAACCTTCCCTTTCCTGAACCTTCCCTGAACCTTCCCTTCCCGGAACCTTCCCGGAAGCTTCCCAGAACCTTCCCGGAACCTTCCCTTCCCTTCCCGGAACCTTCCAGGTACATTCTCGGAACCTTTCCGGAACCTTCCTTTCCCGAAACCTTCCCTTCCC
>NW_026535808.1:525000-537500 GCF_028551555.1 Melozone crissalis | reverse complement strand
CTTCCCTTCCCTTCCCTTCCCTTCCCTTCCCTTCCCTTCCCTTCCCTTCCCTTCCCTTCCCTTCCCTTCCCTTCCCTTTCTTTCTCTTCCCTTCCCTTCCCTTCCCTTCCCTTCCCTTCCTTTCCCTTCCCTTCCCTTCCCTTCCCGGAACTTTCCCGGAACCTTCCCTGAACCTTCCCGGAACCATTCCCGGAACCTTCCCTTCCCTTCCCTTCCCTTCCCTTCCCTTCCCTTCCCTTCCCTTCCCTTCCCTTCCCTTCCCTTCCCTTCCCTTCCCTTCCCTTCCCGAACCTTCCCTGAACCTTCCCTTCCCTTCCCGAACCTTCCCTGAACCTTGCCTTCCCTTCCCTTCCCTTCCCTTCCCTTCCCTTCCCTTCCCTTCCCTTCCCTTCCCTTCCCTTCCCTTCCCTTCCCTTCCCTGAACCTTCCCTGAACCTTCCCTGGAGCTTCCCTGAACCTTCCCTGAAACTTCCCTTCACTGAAGCATCCCTTCCCGGAACCTTCCCGGAATCTTCCCAGAACCTTCCCGGAACCTTCCCTTCCCTTCCCGGAACCTTCCAGGTACATTCTCGGAACCTTTCCGGAACCTTCCTTTCCCGAAACCTTCCCTTCCCTTCCCTTCCCGGTACATATCCTTCCCGGGACGTTCCCGGAACGTTCCCGGAACCTTCCCGGAACCTTCCCGGAACCTTCCCTTCCCTTCCTTTCCCCTCCCTTCATTTCCCTTCCCTTCCCTTCCCTTCCCTTCCCTTCCCTTCCCTTCCCTTCCCTTCCCTTCCCTTCCCGGAACCTTCCCTTCCCGGAAGCGTCCGTTCCCGGAATCTTCCCTTCCCTTCCCTTCCCTTCCCTTCCCTTCCCTTCCCTTCCCGGAACCTTCCCTTCCCTTCCTTTCCCTTCCCTTCCCTTCCCTGAACCTGCCCTTCCCTTCCCGGAACCTTCCCTTCCCTTCCCTTCCCTTCCCTTCCCTTCCCTTCCCTTCCCTTCCCTTCCCTTCCCTTCCCGGAACCTTCCCTTCCCGGAACCTTCCCTTCCCTTCCCTTCCCTTCCCGGAACCTTCCCTTCCCTTCCCTTCCCTTCCCTTCCCTTCCCTTCCCTTCCCGTTCCCTTCCCTTCCCTTCCCTTCCCTTCCCTTCCCTTCCCTTTCCTTCCCTTCACTTCCGTTCCCGGAACCTTCCCGGAACATTCCCGGAACCTTCCCGTCCCTTCCCTTCCCTTCCCTTCCCTTCCCTTCCCTTCCCTACCCATTCCCTTCCCTTCCCTTCCCTTCCCTTCCTTTCCCTGAACCTTGCCTTCCCTTCCCGGAACCTTCCCTTCCCGGAACCTTCCCTTCCCGGAACCTTCCCTTCCCTTTCCTTCCCGGAACCTTACCTTCCCGGAACCTTCCCGGAACCTTCCCGGAACCTTCCCTTCCCTTCCCGGAACCTTCCCTTCCCGGAACCTTCCCTTCCCTTCCCTTTCCTTCTCTTCCCGGAACCTTCCCTTCCCTTCCCTTCCCTTCCCTTCCCTACCCATTCCCTTCCCTTCCCTTCCCTTCCCTTCCTTTCCCTGAACCTTGCCTTCCCTTCCCGGAACCTTCCCTTCCCGGAACCTTCCCTTCCCGGAACCTTCCCTTCCCTTTCCTTCCCGGAACCTTACCTTCCCGGAACCTTCCCGGAACCTTCCCGGAACCTTCCCTTCCCTTCCCGGAACCTTCCCTTCCCGGAATCTTCCCTTCCCTTCCCTTTCCTTCTCTTCCCGGAACCTTCCCTTCCCTTCCCTTCCCTTCCCTTCCCTTCCCTTCCCTTCCCTTCCCTTCCCTTCCCTTCCCATTCCCTTCCCTTCCCTTCCCTTCCCTTCCCTTCCCTTCCCTTCCCTTCCCTTCCCAGAACCTTCCCTTCCCGGAACCTTCCCTTCCCGGAACCTTCCCGGAACCTTCCCGGAACCTTCCCGGAGCCTTCCCTTCCCAGAACCTTCCCTTCCCTTCCCTTCCCTTCCGAGAACCTTCACTTCCCTTCCATTCCCGGAACCTTCCCTTCCCTTCCCTTCTCTTCCCTTCCCTTCCCTTCCCTTCCCTTCCCTTCCCTTCCCTTCCCTTCCCTTCCCTTCCCTTCCCTTCCCTTCCCTTCCCTTCCCTTCCCTTCCCTTCCCTTCCCTTCTCTTCCCTTCCCTTCCCTTCCCTTCCCTTCCCTTCCCTTCCCTTCCCTTCCCTTCCCTTCCCTTCCCTTCCCTTCCCTTCCCGGAACCATTCCCGGAACCTTCCCTTCCCTTCCCTTCTCTTCCCTTCCCTTCCCTTCCCTTCCCTTCCCTTCCCTTCCCTTCCCATTCCCTTCCCTTCCCTTCCCTTCCCGAACCATCCCTGAACCTTCCCTTCCCTTCCTTTCCCCTCCCTTCATTTCCCTTCCCTTCCCTTCCCTTCCCTTCCCTTCCCTTCCCTTCCTTTCCCTGAACCTTGCCTTCCCTTCCCGGAACCTTCCCTTCCCGGAACCTTCCCTTCCCGGAACCTTCCCTTCCCTTTCCTTCCCGGAACCTTACCTTCCCGGAACCTTCCCGGAACCTTCCCGGAACCTTCCCTTCCCTTCCCGGAACCTTCCCTTCCCGGAACCTTCCCTTCCCTTCCCTTTCCTTCTCTTCCCGGAACCTTCCCTTCCCTTCCCTTCCCTTCCCTTCCCTACCCATTCCCTTCCCTTCCCTTCCCTTCCCTTCCTTTCCCTGAACCTTGCCTTCCCTTCCCGGAACCTTCCCTTCCCGGAACCTTCCCTTCCCGGAACCTTCCCTTCCCTTTCCTTCCCGGAACCTTACCTTCCCGGAACCTTCCCGGAACCTTCCCGGAACCTTCCCTTCCCTTCCCGGAACCTTCCCTTCCCGGAATCTTCCCTTCCCTTCCCTTTCCTTCTCTTCCCGGAACCTTCCCTTCCCTTCCCTTCCCTTCCCTTCCCTTCCCTTCCCTTCCCTTCCCTTCCCTTCCCATTCCCTTCCCTTCCCTTCCCTTCCCTTCCCTTCCCTTCCCTTCCCTTCCCTTCCCAGAACCTTCCCTTCCCGGAACCTTCCCTTCCCGGAACCTTCCCGGAACCTTCCCGGAACCTTCCCGGAGCCTTCCCTTCCCAGAACCTTCCCTTCCCTTCCCTTCCCTTCCGAGAACCTTCACTTCCCTTCCATTCCCGGAACCTTCCCTTCCCTTCCCTTCTCTTCCCTTCCCTTCCCTTCCCTTCCCTTCCCTTCCCTTCCCTTCCCTTCCCTTCCCTTCCCTTCCCTTCCCTTCCCTTCCCTTCCCTTCCCTTCCCTTCCCTTCTCTTCCCTTCCCTTCCCTTCCCTTCCCTTCCCTTCCCTTCCCTTCCCTTCCCTTCCCTTCCCTTCCCTTCCCTTCCCTTCCCGGAACCATTCCCGGAACCTTCCCTTCCCTTCCCTTCTCTTCCCTTCCCTTCCCTTCCCTTCCCTTCCCTTCCCTTCCCTTCCCATTCCCTTCCCTTCCCTTCCCTTCCCGAACCATCCCTGAACCTTCCCTTCCCTTCCTTTCCCCTCCCTTCATTTCCCTTCCCTTCCCTTCCCTTCCCTTCCCTTCCCTTCCCTTCCCTTCCCTTCCCTTCCCTTCCCTTCCCTTCCCGAACCTTCCCTGAACCTTCCCTTCCCTTCCCGAACCTTCCCTGAACCTTGCCTTCCCTTCCCTTCCCTTCCCTTCCCTTCCCTTCCCTTCCCTTCCCTTCCCTTCCCTTCCCTTCCCTTCCCTTCCCTGAACCTTCCCTGAACCTTCCCTGGAGCTTCCCTGAACCTTCCCTGAAACTTCCCTTCACTGAAGCATCCCTTCCCGGAACCTTCCCGGAATCTTCCCAGAACCTTCCCGGAACCTTCCCTTCCCTTCCCGGAACCTTCCAGGTACATTCTCGGAACCTTTCCGGAACCTTCCTTTCCCGAAACCTTCCCTTCCCTTCCCTTCCCGGTACATATCCTTCCCGGGACGTTCCCGGAACGTTCCCGGAACCTTCCCGGAACCTTCCCGGAACCTTCCCTTCCCTTCCTTTCCCCTCCCTTCATTTCCCTTCCCTTCCCTTCCCTTCCCTTCCCTTCCCTTCCCTTCCCTTCCCTTCCCTTCCCTTCCCGGAACCTTCCCTTCCCGGAAGCGTCCGTTCCCGGAATCTTCCCTTCCCTTCCCTTCCCTTCCCTTCCCTTCCCTTCCCTTCCCGGAACCTTCCCTTCCCTTCCTTTCCCTTCCCTTCCCTTCCCTGAACCTTCCCTTCCCTTCCCGGAACCTTCCCTTCCCTTCCCTTCCCTTCCCTTCCCTTCCCTTCCCTTCCCTTCCCTTCCCTTCCCTTCCCTTCCCGGAACCTTCCCTTCCCGGAACCTTCCCTTCCCTTCCCTTCCCTTCCCGGAACCTTCCCTTCCCTTCCCTTCCCTTCCCTTCCCTTCCCTTCCCTTCCCTTCCCTTCCCTTCCCGTTCCCTTCCCTTCCCTTCCCTTCCCTTCCCTTCCCTTCCCTTTCCTTCCCTTCACTTCCGTTCCCGGAACCTTCCCGGAACATTCCCGGAACCTTCCCGTCCCTTCCCTTCCCTTCCCTTCCCTTCCCTTCCCTTCCCTACCCATTCCCTTCCCTTCCCTTCCCTTCCCTTCCTTTCCCTGAACCTTGCCTTCCCTTCCCGGAACCTTCCCTTCCCGGAACCTTCCCTTCCCGGAACCTTCCCTTCCCTTTCCTTCCCGGAACCTTACCTTCCCGGAACCTTCCCGGAACCTTCCCGGAACCTTCCCTTCCCTTCCCGGAACCTTCCCTTCCCGGAACCTTCCCTTCCCTTCCCTTTCCTTCTCTTCCCGGAACCTTCCCTTCCCTTCCCTTCCCTTCCCTTCCCTTCCCTTCCCTTCCCTTCCCTTCCCTTCCCTTCCCTTCCCTTCCCTTCCCATTCCCTTCCCTTCCCTTCCCTTCCCTTCCCTTCCCTTCCCTTCCCTTCCCAGAACCTTCCCTTCCCGGAACCTTCCCTTCCCGGAACCTTCCCGGAACCTTCCCGGAACCTTCCCGGAGCCTTCCCTTCCCAGAACCTTCCCTTCCCTTCCCTTCCCTTCCCAGAACCTTCCCTTCCCTTCCATTCCCGGAACCTTCCCTTCCCTTCCCTTCTCTTCCCTTCCCTTCCCTTCCCTTCCCTTCCCTTCCCTTCCCTTCCCTTCCCTTCCCTTCCCTTCCCGGAACCATTCCCGGAACCTTCCCTTCCCTTCCCTTCTCTTCCCTTCCCTTCCCTTCCCTTCCCTTCCCTTCCCTTCCCATTCCCTTCCCTTCCCTTCCCTTCCCGAACCATCCCTGAACCTTCCCTTCCCTTCCTTTCCCCTCCCTTCATTTCCCTTCCCTTCCCTTCCCTTCCCTTCCCTTCCCTTCCCTTCCCTTCCCTTCCCTTCCCTTCCCTTCCCTTCCCGAACCTTCCCTGAACCTTCCCTTCCCTTCCCGAACCTTCCCTGAACCTTGCCTTCCCTTCCCTTCCCTTCCCTTCCCTTCCCTTCCCTTCCCTTCCCTTCCCTTCCCTGAACCTTCCCTGAACCTTCCCTGGAGCTTCCCTGAACCTTCCCTGAAACTTCCCTTCACTGAAGCATCCCTTCCCGGAACCTTCCCGGAATCTTCCCAGAACCTTCCCGGAACCTTCCCTTCCCTTCCCGGAACCTTCCAGGTACATTCTCGGAACCTTTCCGGAACCTTCCTTTCCCGAAACCTTCCCTTCCCTTCCCTTCCCGGTACATATCCTTCCCGGGACGTTCCCGGAACGTTCCCGGAACCTTCCCGGAACCTTCCCGGAACCATTCCCGGAACCATCCCTTCCCTTCCCTTCTCTTCCCTTCCCTTCCCTTCCCTTCCCTTCCCTTCCCTTCCCTTCCCTTCCCTTTCCTGAACATTTCCTGAACCTTCCCTTCCCTGAAACTTCCGTGAACCTTCCCTGGACCTTCCCTGAACCTTCCCTGAACCTTCCCTGAACCTTCCCTTCCCGGAACCTTCCCGGAACCTTCCCAGAACCTTCCCGGAACCTTCCCTTCCCTTCCCGGAACCTTCCAGGTACATTCTCGGAACCTTTCCGGAACCTTCCTTTCCCGAAACCTTCCCTTCCCTTCCCTTCCCGGTACATACCCTTCCTGGGACGTTCCCGGAACGTTCCCGGAATCTTCCCGGGACCTTCCCGGAACCTTCCCGGAACCTTCCCTTCCCTTCCTTTCCCCTCCCTTCATTTCCCTTCCCTTCCCTTCCCTTCCCTTCCCGGAACCTTCCCTTCGTTTCCCTTCCCTTCCCTTCCCTTCCCTTCCCTTCCCTTCCCTTCCCTTCCCTTTCCTTCCGTTCCTTTCTCTTCCGTTCCCATTCCCTTCCCTTCCCTTCCCTTCCCTTCCCTTCCCTGAACCTTCCCTGAACCTTCCCTGAACCTTCCCTGAACCTTCCCTGAACCTTCCCTTCTCTGAACCTTCCCTGAACCTTCCCTGCACTTTCCCTGAACCTTCCCTGAACCTTCCCTTCCCTGAACCTTCCCTGAACCTTCCCTTCCCGGAACCTTCCCGGAACCTTCCCTTCCCTTCCCTTCCCTTCCCGGAACCTTTCCTTCCCGGAACCTTCCCTTCCCTTCCCGGAACCTTCCCTTCCCTTCCCGGAACCTTCCCTTCCCTTCCCGGAACCTTCCCTTCCCTTCCCTTCCCTTCCCTTCCCGGAACCTTCCCTTCCCTTCCCTTCCCTTCCCTTCCCTTCCCTTCCCTTCCCTTCCATTCCCTGAACCTTGCCTTCCCTTCCCTTCTCTTCCCTTCCCTTCCCTTCCCTTCCCTTCCCTTCCCGGAACTTACCCTTCCCTTCTCTTCCCTTCCCTTCCCTTCCCTTCCCTTCCCTTCCCTTCCCTTCCCTTCCCTTCCCGGAACCTTCCCGGAACCTTCCCGGAACCTTCCCTTCCCGGAACCTTCCCTTCCCTTCCCTTCCCTTCCCTTCCCTTTCCTGAAACTTTCCTGAACCTTCCCTTCCCTGAACCTTCCCGGAACCTTCCCTGAACCTTCCCTGAACCTTCCCTGAACCTTCCCTGAACCTTCCCTTCCCTGAACCTTCCCTGAACCTTTCCTTCCCGGAACCTTCCCGGAACCTTCCCAGAACCTGCCCGGAACCTTCCCTTCCCTTCCCGGAACATTCCAGGTACATTCTCGGAACCTTTCCGGAACCTTCCTTTCCCGAAACCTTCCCTTCCCTTCCCTTCCCGGTACATACCCTTCCTGGGACGTTCCCGGAACGTTCCCGGAATCTTCCCGGAACCTTCCCGGAACCTTCCCGGAACCTTCCCTTCCCTTCCTTTCCCCTCCCTTCATTTCCCTTCCCTTCCCTTCCCTTCCCGGAACCTTCCCTTCTTTTCCCTTCCCTTCCCTTCCCTTCCCTTCCCTTCCCTTCCCTTCCCTTCCCATTCCCTTCCCTTCCCTTCCCTTCCCGAACCTTCCCTGAACCTTCCCTTGCCTTCCCGAACCTTCCCTGAACCTTCCCTTCTCTTCCCTTCCCTTCCCTTCCCTTCCCTTCCCTTCCCTTCCCTGAACCTTCCCTGAACCTTCCCTGAACCTTCCCTGAACATTCCCTGAACCTTCCCTTCCCTGAACCTTCCCTGAACATTCCCTGAACCTTCCCTGAACCTTCCCGGAACCTTCCCTTCCCTGAACCTTCCCTGAACCTTCCCTTCCCGGAACCTTCCCGGAACCTTGCAGAACCTTCCCAGAAACTTCCCTTCCCTTCCCGGAACCTTCCAGGTACATTCTCGGAACTTTTCCGGAACCTTCCTTTCCCGAAACCTTCCCTTCCCTTCCTTTCCCCTCTCTTCATTTCCCTTCCCTTCCCTTCCCTTCCCTTCCCTTCCCTTCCCTTCCCTTCCCTTCCCTTCCCTTCCCTTCCCTTCCCTTACCACCCCTTCCCTTCCCTTCCCTTCCCGGAACCTTCCCTTCCCGGAACCTTCCCTTCCCTACCCTTTCCTTCTCTTCCCGGAACCTTTCCTTCCCTTCCCTTCCCTTCCCTTCCCTTCCCTTCCCTTCCCTTCCCTTCCCATTCCCTTCCCTTCCCTTCCCTTCCCTTCCCTTCCCGGAACCTTCCCTGAACCTTGCCTTGCCTTGCCTTCCCTTCCCTTCCCTTCCCTTCCCTTGCCTTCCCATCCCTTCCCTTCCCGGAACTTACCCTTCCCTTCCCTTCCCTTCCCTTCCCTTCCCTTCCCTTCCCTTCCCTTCCCTTCCCTTCCCTTCCCTTCCCTTTCCTGAACCTTTCCTGAACCTTCCCTTCCCTGAACCTTCCCTGAACCTTCCCTGAACCTTCCCTTCCCTGAACCTTCCCTGAACCTTCCCTTCCCGGAACCTTCCCGGAACCTTCCCAGAACCTTCCCGGAACCTTCCCTTCCCTTCCCGGAACCTTCCAGGTACATTCTCGGAACCTTTCCTGAACCTTCCTTTCCCGAAACCTTCCCTTCCCTTCCCTTCCCGGTACATACCCTTCCTGGGACGTTCCCGGAACGTTCCCGGAATCTTCCTAGAACCTTCCCGGAACCTTCCCGGAACCTTCCCTTCCCATCCTTTCCCCTCCCTTCATTTCCCTTCCCTTCCCTTCCCTTCCCGGAACCTTCCCTTCTTTTCCCTTCCCTTCCCTTCCCTTCCGTTCCCTTCCCTTCCCTTCCCTTCCCTTCCCTTCCCATTCCCTTCCCTTCCCTTCCCTTCCCTTCCCGAACCTTCCCTGAACCTTCCCTTACCTTCCCGAACCTTCCCTGAACCTTCCCTTCTCTTCCCTTCCCTTCCCTTCCCTTCCCTTCCCTTCCCTTCCCTTCCCTGAAGCTTCCCTGAACCTTCCCTGAACCTTCCCTGAACCTTCCCTGAACCTTCCCTTCCCTGAACCTTCCCTGAACCTTCCCTGAACCTTCCCTGAACCTTCCCTTCCCTGAACCTTCCCTGAACCTTCCCTTCCCGGAACCTTCCCGGAACCTTCCCAGAACCTTCCCGGAACCTTCCCTTCCCTTCCCGGAACCTTCCAGGTACATTCTCGGAACTTTTCCGGAACCTTCCTTTCCCGAAACCTTCCCTTCCCTTCCTTTCCCCTCTCTTCATTTCCCTTCCCTTCCCTTCCCTTCCCTTCCCTTCCCTTCCCTTCCCTTCCCTTTCCTTCCCTTCCCTACCGTTCCCGGAACCTTCCCGGAACCTTCCCGGAACCTTCCCGTCCCTTCCCTTCCCTTCCCTTCCCTTCCCTTCCCTTCCCTTCCCTTCCCATTCCCTTCCCTTCCCTTCCCTTCCCTTCCCTTCCCTGAACCTTGCCTTCCGTTCCCTTCCCTTCCCTTCCCTTCCCTTCCCTTCCCGGAACCTTCCCATCCCGGAACCTTCCCTTCCCTTCCCGGAACCTTCCCTTCCCTTCCCTTCCCTTCCCTTCCCTTCCCTTCCCTTCCCTTCCCATTCCCTTCCCTTCCCTTCCCTTCCCTTTCCCTTCCCTTTCCTTCCCTTCCCTTCCCTTCCCTTCCCTTCCCGGAACCTTCCCTTCCCGGAAACTTCCCTTCCCGGAACCTTCCCTTCCCTTTCCTTCCCGGAACCTTACCTTCCCGGAACATTCCCGGAACCATTCCCGGAACATTCCCTTCCCTTCCCTTCCCTTCCCTTCCCTTCCCTTCCCTTCCCTTCCCGGAACCTTCCCTTCCCGGAACCTTCCCTTCCCTTCCCTTTCCTTCTCTTCCCGGAACCTTCCCTTCCCTTCCCTTCCCTTCCCATTCCCTTCCCTTCCCTTCCCTTCCCTTCCCGAACCTTCCCTGAACCTTCCCTTACCTTCCCGAACCTTCCCTGAACCTTCCCTTCTCTTCCCTTCCCTTCCCTTCCCTGAACCTTCCCTGAACCTTCCCTGAACCTTCCCTGAACCTTCCCTGAACCTTCCCTGAACCTTCCCTGAACCTTCCCTTCCCTGAACCTTCCCTGAACCTTCCCTGAACCTTCCCTGAACCTTCCCTTCCCTGAACCTTCCCTGAACCTTCCCTTCCCGGAACCTTCCCGGAACCTTCCCAGAACCTTCCCGGAACCTTCCCTTCCCTTCCCGGAGCCTTCCAGGGACATTCTCGGAACTTTTCCGGAACCTTCCATTCCCGAAACCTTCCCTTCCCTTCCTTTCCCCTCTCTTCATTTCCCTTCCCTTCCCTTCCCTTCCCTTCCCTTCCCTTCCCTTCCCTTCCCTTCCCTTCCCTTCCCTTCCCTTCCCTTCCCTTTCCTTCCCTTCCCTACCGTTCCCGGAACCTTCCCGGAACCTTCCCGGAACCTTCCCGTCCCTTCCCTTCCCTTCCCTTCCCTTCCCCTCCCTTCCCATTCCCTTCCCTTCCCTTCCCTTCCCTTCCCTTCCCTGAACCTTGCCTTCCGTTCCCTTCCCTTCCCTTCCCTTCCCTTCCCTTCCCTTCCCTTCCCTTCCCGGAACCTTCCCATCCCGGAACCTTCCCTTCCCTTCCCGGAACCTTCCCTTCCCTTCCCTTCCCTTCCCTTCCCTTCCCTTCCCTTCCCGGAACCTTCCCTTCCCGGAACCATTCCCGGAACTTTCCCTTCCCTTCCCTTCTCTTCCCTTCCCTTCCCTTCCCTTCCCTTCCCTTCCCTTCCCTTCCCGGAACCTTCCCTTCCCGGAACCTTCCCTGCCCGGAACCTTCCCTTCCCGGAACCTTCCCGGAACCTTCCCCTCCCTTCCCGGAGCCTCCCTTCCCTTCTCTTCCCTTCCCTTCCCTTCCCTTCCCTTCCCTGAACCTTCCCTGAACCTTCCCTGAACCTTCCCTGAACCTTCCCTTCCCGGAACCTTCCCGGAACCTTCCCAGAACCTTCCCGGAACCTTCCCTTCCCTTCCCGGAACCTTCCAGTTACATTCTCGGAACTTTTCCGGAACCTTCCTTTCCCGAATCCTTCCCTTCCCTTCCTTTCCCCTCTCTTCATTTCCCTTCCCTTCCCTTCCCTTCCCTTCCCTTCCCTTCCCTTCCCTTCCCTTCCCTTCCCTTCCCTTCCCTTTCCTTCCCTTCCCTACCGTTCCCGGAACCTTCCCGGAACCTTCCCGGAACCTTCCCGTCCCTTCCCTTCCCTTCCCTTCCCTTCCCTTCCCTTCCCATTCCCTTCCCTTCCCTTCCCTTCCCTTCCCTTCCCTTCCCTTCCCTTCCCTTCCCTGAACCTTGCCTTCCGTTCCCTTCCCTTCCCTTCCCTTCCCTTCCCTTCCCTTCCCTTCCCTTCCCTTCCCATCCCGGAACCTTCCCTTCCCTTCCCGGAACCTTCCCTTCCCTTCCCTTCCCTTCCCTTCCCTTCCCTTCCCTTCCCGGAACCTTCCTTTCCCTTCCCTTCCCTTCCCTTCCCTTCCCTTCCCTTCCCTTCCCTTCCCTTCCCGGAACCTTACCTTCCCTTCCCTTCCCTTCCCTTCCCTTCCCTTCCCTTCCCTTCCCTTCCCTTCCCTTCCCTTCCCTTCCCTTCCCTTCCCTTCCCTTCCCTTCCCTTCCTTTCCCTTCCCTTCCCTTTCCCTTCCCTTTCCTTCCCTTCCCTTCCCTTCCCTTCCCTTCCCTTCCCGGAACCTTCGCTTCCCGGAAGCTTCCCTTCCCTTTCCTTCCCGGAACCTTACCTTCCCGGAACGTTCCCGGAACCATTCCCGGAACATTCCCTTCCCTTCCCTTCCCTTCCCTTCCCGGAACCTTCCCGGAACCTTCCCTTCCCTTCCCTTTCCTTCTCTTCCCGGAACCTTCCCTTCCCTTCCCTTCCCTTCCCTTCCCTTCCCTTCCCTTCCCATTCCCTTCCCTTCCCTTCCCTTCCCTTCCCTTCCCTTCCCTTCCCGGAACCTTCCCTGAACCTTGCCTTGCCTTGCCTTCCCTTGCCTTCCCTTCCCTTCCCTTCCCTTGCCTTCCCATCCCTTCCCTTCCCGGAACATACCCTTCCCTTCCCTTCCCTTCCCTTCCCTTCCCTTCCCTTCCCTTCCCTTCCCTTCCCTTCCCTTCCCTTCCCGGAACCTTCCCTTCCCTTCCCTTCCCGGAACCATTCCCGGAACTTTCCCGTCCCTTCCCTTCTCTTCCCTTCCCTTCCCTTCCCTTCCCTTCCCTTCCCTTCCCTTCCCGGAACCTTCCCTTCCCGGAACCTTCCCTTCCCGGAACCTTCCCGGAACCTTCCCTTCCCTTCCCGGAGCCTCCCTTCCCTTCCCTTCCCTTCCCTTCCCTTCCCTTCCCTTCCCTTCCCGGAACCTTCCCTTCCCTTCCCTTCCCTTCCCTTCCCTTCCCTTCCCTTCCCTTCCCGGAACCTTCCCTTCCCTTCCCTTCCCTTCCCTTCCCTTCCCTTCCCTTCCCTTCCCTTCCCTTCCCTTCCCTTCCCTTCCCTTCCCTTCCCTTCCCTTCCCTTCCCTTCCCTTCCCTTCCTTTCCCTTCCCTTCCCTTCCCTTCCCTTCCCTTTCCTTCCCTTCCCTTCCCTTCCCTTCCCTTCCCTTCCCTTCCCTTCCCTTCCCTTCCCTTCCCTTCCCTTCCCTTCTCTTCCCTTCCCTTCCCTTCCCTTCCCTTCCCTTCCCTTCCCTTCCCTTCCCTTCCCTTCCCGGAACCTTCCCTTCCC